>NW_015398462.1:0-6941 GCF_001527695.2 Protobothrops mucrosquamatus
GGGTTTCCTGCCTGAGCAGGGGGTTGGACTAGATGACCTTCAAGGTCCCTTCCAACTTTACTATTATTATTATTATTATTATTATTATTATTATTATTATTATTATTATTATTATTATTATTATTATTATTTCTTAAGAAATAGATAAAACAGTAGAAAAAAGAAAGAAAAGCAAGAGTAAAGAAGCATAAAAATAACATACTATTTAAAATATATATCCCTCTTAAGCTAATATGTATTTATTTCCTAAATTTCTTATTCTTTTTAACCATAATTAAAAATATGTTTAATCTTTAAACATTCCATTTAATACATCTGGTCATTTAGTCCTTTAACTCTTATTCGAAACATTTTTATCCATTATAATTTTCTTAAATTCAATCACATTTATATATCAAAAACATTTTCTTTATCTAAGTCATTTCAACTTTTTTATATTACTCATATCAAGAAAGAGAACAAAAAAGGGAAAAAAGCATACTATATTATATTTAGAGAATTCATCCCTCTTAGGGTGACATATATATTCCAAAACTTTTCTATTTCTTTAACCATATTCAAACAAATGTTTCTTTTTTAAGTATTCTCTCTGGTAAGTCCCATCATCTATTTTCTTAGTTTCCACTTTAGTCTTTTTCTTTTGCCCATTGTCTTTCTTAATCAATGTATTTTGCTGAATCAAAAAGTTTTTCCATATGTTCGAAAATGTTGCTGTAGATATAAAAAGTAAATCAAGAGAAGTGTCTTTGTATGGGACTTCTGCCTTTCCATGTTTGTTGAAAATCTTTTTCTTTTTCTTGCTCTCCGTTTCTCTTATCATTTCCTTTCTCTCCAATGTTCCTGACATCTCTACGTCCATTTTATCTGATCTGTTTTCTTGTCCTCAGATTTATTTTGTAGTCTTAAGGGATAAGTTGTTTTTTCCAATTCTTGTGAATTTTTTTCCACTAGGATTAAATCATGTTTCCTTGTTTTGTTAAGTTCCATCTTTAACTTTCTATTCTCAATTCTATATCCATGTATCTGTTTTATCTGCTCCTTCTCTGTTGTTGTTTTCTGGGAATTTTTTTGTTGTAGAGTTAACTTGGAAATAGATTGATTTATATTTTCAAAGTTGTTTTGGATTTCTTTGTGGTTTAAAGTCATTGTTGTTTGAATTAGTTGCAGTATACTATATATCTCCTCCTGTGATGTATTTATGTTTTCTTGATATGTTCTTTCTACATGTCTCTGATCCATGATAGCCAAGAACTTGAGTTTTCCTTTTCCTTTCTTTTCTCTGTAAATAGTTTTAGAATCCCAATTAGGTAGATATTTGTAATCTGAATAATTCAAAAACGATCGATGCAATACGGCCAGTCTTTCTCCTGTCAGGTTAGAAGGCTTTCCCCAAGTCTAACGGAATGGCCGCCATCGTTCCAGAATCACTGGAGCACCCTTCTTTCTTCGTTGCCTCTCCGGGGTGACTTAGACCCATTTAGGGCAAAATTAGCTGCAGGGGTGCAGAGAATCCACAAGCCCGCAACCAGTCACTACCATGCAAAACCGGAAGTCTCATACTTGAGATACTTGTTACAGGAATCAACATTACTTGGTGACTCTTGCATGTGAAAAGAAAAGACTCCTTGTGTCTTTTGAAAGTTCTACACATGCCCCTCCTTATTAGCACTGATGATGTTACCTAGATGGGTAATGAAACATCTGAAAAAAACAACCAAGCTCAGAGAGCACCAAGGATTCCCCACCCATTATTTTTGTATGCTGTATGTGTATATATTTACACAAATCTCTATACCTCTCACAGCTTGAGGCGATTTACAGAATAAATATACACCAAAATAACATGTTATGAATAAGATCCAGGTATGCCATCTTTTCCCCAAAACTTTCAGAGTAAGGTGGTTTCTATAGCTTTGTGAAATGCAATCAATGTGTGCACTTCCTAATTTTTCCCACTATAAGAAGCCAATGAGGTAGGTTGAGTTAGCCCCAAAACACTCAAT
Source organism: Protobothrops mucrosquamatus (assembly GCF_001527695.2). Taxonomy (NCBI): domain Eukaryota; kingdom Metazoa; phylum Chordata; class Lepidosauria; order Squamata; family Viperidae; genus Protobothrops; species Protobothrops mucrosquamatus. Next base: position 2,004 of record NW_015398462.1, read on the forward strand.
GAGCTTCCATAGCTGAGAATGCAGTAGAATGTACGTCACCCATTCCTAAATCAACAACTGTACATGACAGTGAAGGTCTTAAGAGAAGATGGATCATGGGGTGGAGTCCATTGGAGCATAGGAAAAGACAAACAGTAAAATGGCTGCTTCATTTTACTAGGTCAGGAATTTTTCCCCTCACAGCTAGCTTGAAAAAGATTATTTGAGCAATGACCTAGGTTGATTGTCTGCTCTCTTTCCCCCAGACAATTTGCTGGTGTAAAATGGGCACACAAATCTTACCTCAGATGGCATATGCATAAAAGGCAAGGATGGGCCAAAGCGGTGTGGGTAAATCATATAGATTATGATTCATTTCCCCAATATATGTACTGAAGCTGAATCATATGCTGATATCCTGATTTTTTTCATGCAAAGCAATTCATGCTTTTAAAAAATGCATTCCAAATGTGCGTATCAGGTGAATGCATACACACAAAAAGTCTTTTGTTAGTAGCAAATGCTTGTAAAATGCAATTATTGGGAGAAATACATCCAAGCAGAGCGTGTTATTAAAAGCTGTGTACTGGGGAAAATCTGTCACAAATCAGTTGAATGAGAAAGAAAACAAACAAAATGGCAGATTTGTTCATTTCTTGAGGAAGGTACCTTTATATAGTGAGAGAATTACTGCTGAGCTTTTATATCATTTTTCTTAGCACTGATTTTAGGCTAATATGAGCTTGCAAAATACAGTAAAAAAGGAACGAGGTAATAAGGCATCTTAAGGCATTAAAGGTTCACATTAAGATGTAAGGATCTACAGTATCTATATCAGGCAAAAATTATCCATTTTTCTCATGTGCTGAAGAAATTATGCAAGACTGTAGTGAAAGTAAAATCATAATTAATTTTACAAGCCTTTGCACATAGCTCTAGAGCCAAACTGAAAGACTCAAGAGTGCTTTCAGAAACTCATAAAAATTGCATTAAAAAGGGGAGGAGGGACTTTCCTATGTTTCTCTAGCACGGCACATGAACACTTTTCATGCCTTGTTAACATTCCTTTGACCTATCATATTTATAAGTCACTTGTAGACATCCAATACTGAATAGATCAGAAACTTAAAATTATCAGATACATTTAGCACAGTTTGCATCACCATTTGGTAGAACCTTGTGTTGAAGGAAAAGTCTTCATCATGGTTCAGTCCAAGCCGGGAATAAACAACATGCTTTAGAAAGAAGTTGTAGTTTATTGAAGAGGAGAGCCAGACAGAAAGATGGCTCTGGAAAAAAAGAGGAAAGCACATGTAGGGAGTGGTTTTTTATACCCTCTGGAGCCTTTTGTTTGGAGTTGTTCCTGTGGCATGAACTTTGACCTGAGTCTGAGTGTGCCCTTTGGTATCTGTGGGTTAATTCTATTATGTTCTGTCTTAGAGTTTGGGTGGGGTATGTAGATTTTAGATGTCTTTGTCTTCTTAATCTTCTAGCTTCAATCTTCCTGAATGGTTTACATCTACACAGCTGGTTTCTGCTTGGGGGAGGGAGACTTGGGGCTATTAAGAAAACTGGGCCTGCTTTTCTGCCTCTTTAAGATCATTTGAGGAAATATATTTTTCTGCCCTTTTAATATTTCCTTCTCTGGGGGCTGACGTCCCACACTTGTAAACAATTGTCCAGTAATGGCAATAGATTAAATACAGATCACATTGAATTTACTTATCCTTCTCCCCTTACTCAATAACTGCCTTTTAGGCCAATTGTTGTCAGGCCCCAAACCAAGAAAGACACATGGTGATTCTTCCAAGAGGAGTTCTTTATTGTTTCACACCTATAAACAGAATCTTGCCAGACAGAAGACCTGCATCTACCATATATTCTGTGAACTATTAGGGAGGGGCTGTCTTCACTCTCTTTCTCTCACACATAACATCTGAACTGAATAGCCTTTTATTCCTCTAGAATGCACCCCCTCCCTCTGGAGATCTACCTCCTCACTAAATTCCATCACAATTGTAATATCCCAGTTTTGGGGAAGGAAAGTGTCAGTGTTTTCTAACCCTTTAGTTCTTGTTTTCATCAGAAATCCATAGAACTGTTTTGTGACATTAGACTTCATTTGCAAGCTGATGATTTCTCTTCCAACTTCTAATGTACCTTGGGATCTAAACAAAACAAAACAAATAGGATTTGGCTTGAGCACTATGTGGAAAAATCCAAGATCCATGGAAACAGTGTACTTTTTAATATAACCACACTTATATAACAGTTGCATTATGAAAACAGGGATGATAAAAGCTCTAAGGCTTTTTTATTTATTTATTTTGCAGCCTTCCTAACAAGTCCATCATGACCATGAGTGTAAGATGTTTCTTGGCCAAAATGCATAGAGTGCAGGACTGGGTTTTTAAAGCAGCCTCATGCTGAATCAAAATGCACTCATGTGCATGGTTTCATACAAAAAATATTTGAGAGAAGGATGCCTAGCCAAAACAAGCTTTCCAAACAATGGGATTCAACATGGAAGTTTATAAAACAGGTTTAATCATTTCTGCTGAGATTTAATATGACATGCTAATGTTGAAATATTGTGATCAGCTAAGCACTCTGTAAAATGTTGTTTGAGGCAGCTGTAACTGTTTGTTTTAAAATATTATGTTCAAAATCAAAAGGAATTCAGTTTCCAGAACATAATGTGAGCCGCTTGTAAAATTCCTTGGTTTTTGGCTTTTGCTGATTTTTCATAGCAAACCATCTGACCATGTCATTTATTTTTGGTAAATACAATTATGGATAGTAACACAAATTAAAGCGAAGGAGGGGAGTAATAAGCAAGCCAAGGAAGATTAGGTTGTAGTGTTGATCCAACAGCAAATGAATATGCTTCTTAGCTTGGATTTTCTGTTTCCTTTGCATCCCAGATCATTCATCTTGGGACGTTCTTGGAAACAGCTTTCAGGGAGGGATTTGAGGTGACAGGTAAATCCCCTTTTACATAAGCTTTTCCCTGTGGTTACAACAGTATAAGAAGTCTTTGTTTCAGTCTGAATAACTGAATTTTCTTATTAAAATGTCTAGTATTATCGTCCCTCCAAACAGGCAGGATGTTTCAATGATGTTGAAATGTCTAATGTAGCTCACAGCTACATACACAGCTTCTGTGTAGATCAGAGCTCAGCAACGTTTAATAATAATAATAATAATAATAATAATAATAATAATAATAATAATAATAATAATAATAATAATAATAATAATAATAATAATGTTGGAAGGCACCTTGGAGGTCATCGAGTCCAACCCCCTGCTCAGGCAGGAAACACTATACCGTTTCAGACAAATGGCTGTCCAGTCTCTTCTTAAAAACTTTCAGTATTGGAGCATTCACCGCTTCTGGAGGCAGGTTGTTCCCCTGGTTAATTGTTCTAACTGTCAGGAAGTTTCTCCTTAGTTCTAGGTTGCTTCTCTCCTTGATTAGTTTACATCCGTTGCTTAAAACATACCTTTCGCCTGTGGGTACTCCTTATATGTATAATTAATTTATAAAATATTAATATTTTCTAGCAGTTTAGAATATAAACTTTGGAAGGATTTGAGATCATTTTGTAACAGTGTGTGGAGATGATCTCAGGAGGCAAGAGGAAGAGCCTCAGACTAGACAACAGTCAGGTGAGCAACAGCTGAGTCTGCAGAAGGAAGGTGGGGGTGACGGCAAATGTATCAAAAGGTACCCTCCCTGATTTTTTGGACTGTAAAGACGAGGGTGGGGGAGAGAAATGGATTTCCAGACTTGTAAGAATCTATTAACGCAACCTTACAATAAAGTTAGAACTAGAACTCAGAAACAACTTCTGAGTTGTTTCTTGTATGGACTACCTTGCAAAGGCCGACAAATTTATTACTTGCTTTCTTCGCAATAGGAAAACATTTTTAAAAAAATAAAAATAAAATTCATACAAATAGGAGAACAGGTCAATAACAATGACCATATACCACAATGCTGATTTAGATGCTGGCTTTTTGGAGAGGCACAGAATGCTTAGAAATATCTCTGCTGTTCCAAGTTGTATATATTTTTTTAAACTGAGGCTCATATTTTACTGTTTATGATTTGGCAAGCAAAGAACAAAGTAGGAGATATCACAATATCTTGCTCCTTCCCAAAAAAAAAAAGGAGAATATTTGTAGCTCAAATTTGAAATCAGGGATCTAGCACTGATGAGTTACCTAGTTTGGGTAATGAAACATCTGCAAGAAAGCAACCAGAGAGCATGAAGGACCACGCATGGTTTCCAATAACAGATTCATTCCTATATGCTTTCTTTGGATGATTGCTTCAAAACCAAGTTGGAACCTGTAATTCAACAAAATAGAAGCATAAGTTCTAACAAAATTGAGAGGTAAGATGATCACAAGCTTAATTCTCGGCATAGTCTTTCCCAACTTGATACCCCCCACACACTTCTGTTATGAAAACTGTTGTGTCCTGGGCCTGCTGAGGCAATTCAGCAGAATTGTTGCAAATGGTCCCGGGCAACCTAAAAGCTGCACGGGACCAGACTGGTTGGCGCCGGTCTTGTCTTGCGCGCATGCGCAAGGCGCGAAAAAGGGTGTTTGTGATTGGTTGGGTTTGGGAGACTATAAAAGGCCTGCGCGCCTGCTTGTTTGCTGAGTGGTACAGTGGAACGAATAAAGAAAGAACTTGGTTAACAACTTGTCTGTCGCTTCAATGCCGCGAACCCCAATACGTAAAAAAACCAGTGTCCAGAACTCTCTTTTTTGATATGGTTATCTAATATCATATGTAAATATTTGCAATCAGAGATGCCCGGTATGTTTTCCAACAGATTTATTTCATATTCTTTTGATAAATAATTATTGTATTAGATTCAACATCATCTCATCAGTGCAACAGTGATACAACCTGAATTTGCTACACAGCATAAAATTGCACCA
>NW_015398463.1:0-2131 GCF_001527695.2 Protobothrops mucrosquamatus
CAACAAGTGGTCACACCGTCTGGGGACCCGGCCATACCTGACTCCCACCCATAGGGACTCCGGGAGCTTTGGTACGTCCCATAGGTGGATTCTTCCGCAATCATGTTGGAGAATAAGCGTTGGCTTACCTGAACGCCTTTTCTCAACATGATGAGGAAGAATCCACGCCCTCCCGTTAGTCAGTTAGGTCCGGGTTGAAATTTCTGTTTGTCTTTTTCTTTATTACCTGCTCGAGAGTCATCACGTCAAAGTATTGTCATTGGCTCCGCCGTCCATGAAAACTGGGAAGTCCCAGACAAGAAGGAGGCGTGACAACTTGACAACTTGGTCTGATTGGGCAGTAGGACTGAAATAACCCATAGGTGGATTCTTCCTCATCATGTTGAGAAAAGGCGTTCAGGTAAGCCAACGCTTAGTTTCTCTCACCTTGACGGTCCGATCTGGGCTGACAGGGATGGGAAAAGGCCCCCTGATCTATGCCTGCATCAGGTCGGAAGGACGGTCTGCGGGAATAGGAGGGAGCTCTCCTCTCCGTCCTCTTTGTCAGGTGGGCCAGGATCTTGCGTTTGTCCTTATTTTCAATTAGATAAGGGTCAAGCGCCTCACCAAAGAGCCGCCCGCCCTTATAGGGTGCCGCCGCTAAACGCCACTTAGCCTTCATGTCCGCTCTCCAATGCTTGAGCCACAGCAATCTGCGTGCACCAGTGTTGTACGCTATTGGTCTGGCAGAGAAATTGGTTGCGTGTAAGGAGGAATCCGACATGAGCTCCACTGCCGCCACTAACCTTAAATTCTGGTGAGTTTTCTCCTCCACTGGGGGAATACTCGACTGGAGTTGGCGCAGCCAAAGAAGAGATGTCCTGGCGAAAAAGGACGTAGTGATGCCTGCCTTAATTGCCCACGCCGAGGCCTGGTGTGCCCTGCGGAAGATGAGGTCCATCTTCTTGTCTTCTGATTTCAGGGCCTCCATTGCATCCCCGGCTATCGGGGGTGGAGAAAAGAGGGTGGGGGGCCCTGAAAAGGGCCGAAAGTCGCCCCGAAGAGGCGACCAGCAAGGAGGGGCTTTCGCTTGATCCCGGGAGAGCAGCAACTCTTCCGTCAGACCAGGCGATTCCTCCAAACCGGTGAACGAAAGGACCGGCCATAGAAATATGGCTCATCCCTAGGCTGCAAACAGCCGAAGTCACACTACCATCTGGCAACTTCAAAGCAGCGTGGACAGGACTGGGTGAGGTTTGCCTCTCTTACATCCTAACTACTTAATTACCTGGATAAGCTGCTAAAGTACTTTCCCCCCTGTGGTGAGGGAAGGGGGATTCTAGCCCTCCCTCCAGAAACAGCAGCTATCAACCACTTGGGAGTTTTAAAACGTTGGAAAAATACTGAGATCTTAATTGGAATCCTATTTCCTAAAATTGGTGGATTATAAGATTTGCAACTTTCTGCTCTCTATATATATATTTCTTCCTTGATTTTTATTCTAATTACTATTGGAGATTTGGGGTTTTTTCCTTCTTAAAATACTGTAGAGCGGGGGGGGGGGGACCCTAAAAAGATCCAACTAACTCTAAGACCTAACTTGCTATTCTCTAAGAGACTTGTTGCCAGCTTTGAAAAATAGATAAGATACAAAATAACCTTGAAACACCATCTGCAAAATTCAGCTCAGCTCCCCATTTGGTGGACTTTCTGACTGTCAGTTTCTTTCTCTTGAGTTTAATATATTACAATGGAAGGAGAACAGGAAAGGATTTCTTCTACAGAGGAAGTACAGGAACAAATTCTTTGTATGTTAAAAGCAATGATCCAAACTCTACGTATGCAAGCTCTGGATATACAAACTCAAACTATGACTTCAATCAAAGAATTATCTATACAGAATTCTATAGAGAAAGTGAAACAAGCAAATGTTATGACAGAAGACTTAGATACTCAACAAATACAGACAATAGAAACCACAAAAAAGAAATTGATAATAGAAAACAAGGAAAGGGCGTTTCTTATAAACCAGAAGGAATTTGAAGATAAACAAGAAAAACATGAAAGAGAAGATAAATACTTCAGGACAACTGCATCGAACTGGAAAAATAAAGAGACTACTGGCTAAATCAGTGGTTCTCAACCTTTTTAA
>NW_015398463.1:4108-6940 GCF_001527695.2 Protobothrops mucrosquamatus
TCCCCCAGTAGCCCCACCCCATCACCCCCTTCTTCCAGCGACAGTTCCAGGCATTACATTCCCACCCCCTTTTCCTCACTGCCGGGAGGAGAGACTTCAGAAAGGATTACATGAAAGGTAATGGCCCCAATTGTTATTGTTAGTCCTTTTGGTGATATCCACATCCAGTCCCTTTGAAGTATACTGAAGGAAGTGAGGGTCATAAAGCCCCTTTGTTCACCCCCTTCCCTTCATCATATGACAGAATCCAGAGAAGGCAGAAATGGGGTTTTCCATAGTTGATAACTAGAGATGAAATATAATTGGATTCTGACATCCCGCCCCCTTAAAAATAAGATAGATCCACCTGAAAGAAAACAAAACAGGTATAAAAGTTAGTCAGGTTTGTTAGGATACTCTGTGTGAAACCTCTTTAATAGCTTCTGGGCTCTGACATGACGTTTATGGACCCACTCGTTTTGTGAGGCAGGGAGGTGTTTCCAGGCAACTAGGTACTGAGTTGCTCCATGATATCTCCTAGAGTCAAGGATTTCCTTTATTTCGAAGTGTTGTTCGCCCTCCACCATGATTGGAGGTTGTGGTGGGGGGATTTTTGGCCGTAAAGATGACTGACACTCTCTTTTCAGCAAGCTGCAATGAAAAATTGGGTGTATTTGCCTGAGATTTTTGGGTAATTCTAATTCTTCTGTTACTGGGTTTATGATTCTTTTAATTGGAAAAGGCCCTATATATTTTGGTCCAAGTTTTTTACAGGGCTGTAGGGACTTTAGGTATTTTGTAGATAAGTACACCATTTCTCCTATAATGAATGGTGTAGGCTCAACCCTTTTTTTATCAGCTTGTGCTTTGTATGCCTGCCTAGCTTCGTCTAGTGCTTTTCTAACTATTGGCCAGGTGTTTTGTAGTTTTTCCATCCATTCTTTCAGTGATGGGATCGTTGGTTCGTTTGGGGTTAATTCTGGCATGCGGTTGAAACTTTGACCGGTGGCTACTTGAAAAGGAGTGTAACCTGTGCTGGAGTGGACTGCATTATTGTAGGCAACTTCTGCGAAAGGGAGTAGGTCCGTCCAATCGGACTGCTGGAAATTCAAAAAACATCTTAAATATTGCTCAAGTACTGAGTTCATTTTTTCAGCCCCCCCATTCCCTTGTGGATGATGGCTAGATGTCAGTCCCTGAGTGGTCCCTAAGAGGGATAAAAATTCCTTCCAAAATGCAGACGTAAATTGTACTCCCCTATCAGAGATGATGCGTTGGGGTGCCCCATGCAATTTGTAAATGTGCTGGACGAAAAGTTTCGCTAAAGCTTTTGCGGTGGGAATCTTTTGGCAAGGGATAAAGTGTACCTGTTTGGAAAACAAGTCCATGACCGTCCAGACAACAGTATTCCCATTGCTTTCTGGCAATTCCACTATAAAATCCATGGCTATTTCCCTCCAGGGGGCTGAGGGATTTGCCACTGTTTGTAATAGTCCTGGCGATTTCCCTTGCAACCTCTTTGCAGTTGCACACTTTGGGCAGCTGGCCACGTAGCTTTCTATGTCTTTTTTTATGGATGGCCACCAAAATTGCCGTTTAATTAAGTGTAATGTTTTTACAAATCCAAAATGCCCTGCTGATTTTGTGTCATGGCAAAGCTGCATGAATGTGACTCTTTGGGTTGTTGGTATATATAACTTTTCCCCTACCCAAGGCAACCCGTCTCTCATTGTGCACACACTTTTGTTTTTCTGGAACTATTCATCTGTTTCCAAACTTTTCCGGAATTCAATTCCAGTTTGGCTGCTCAGTTGTGGTTTTAATTTAGCTTGGGCTCTGGTGGTTACTGGTGCTGCCAGTTGTGATTCTGCCATCATCGGTTTAGAGTCTGTGGTTCGTGTGCTGTTACATTGGGGCATGCGAGATAATGCATCTGCCAGGAAGTTCTTTCTCCCCGGCAAATGTTTGAGCTTAAATTGGAAGTGGTGGAAATGCTGGGACCAGCGGGCTTGTTTGGGGTTGAGCTTCCTGGGTGTTTTCAGGGCTTCCAAATTCTTGTGATCAGTCCACACCTGGAAGGGAATTTTGTTTCCTTCCAGGAACTGGCGCCACGTGAGTAATGACCAACGTATCCCGTATGCCTCTTTCTCCCATACGGGCCAGCGCTGTTCTGTTTCCGTGAGTTTCTTGGATGTATATGCACAGGGTTGCAATACCCCGTCATCGTTTTCTTGTAATAGTACAGCCCCCACTGCCACATCACTTGCATCCGCTTGTATTACGAAGGGCCTATCCATGTCTGGGTGCCTCAGTACTGGTTCGGCAGAAAAAAGTCTCTTTAATCTCTCAAATGCTGCTTGGCACTCCATTGTCCATGTTAGTGGCTGGTTAGGTTTTACTGAGGATGCTCCCTTTGTTTTTAGTAAGTTAGTGAGGGGCAGGGCTATCTGAGCAAATGAGGGGATGAATTGACGGTAAAAGTTTGCAAAGCCCAGGAAACTTTGTAGTTGCTTTCTTGTGCCCAATCTAATACTGCCCTGACCTTCTCTGGGTCCATTTCAATGCCTTGGGATATGCGATAACCTAGGTAGTCTATCTTTTCCTGGTGGAATTCGCATTTCGAGAGTTTGGCATATAGGTGGGCGGCTCGCAGTTTCTTTAAAACCGCTCTGACTAGGTTGACATGTTCCTCTTTTGATTCGGTGAAGATAAGAATGTCGTCTAAGTAAACAAGGACCCCCTTAAATAGGTGCTCCCTTAGAACATCATTGATTAATTGCATAAATACTGCGGGGGCCCCTTGTAATCCAAATGGCAAGACTTTGAATTGGTAGCACCCCATGGGGCAGTTAA
>NW_015398464.1:0-2697 GCF_001527695.2 Protobothrops mucrosquamatus
ATACATGTGAAAATCCCATTGGAGGAAAATTCCATTTAGGGTTAGGGTTAGGTCACCATGAACTCATAGAGAAAAATGTACATCGCCAACAAATTCATAGTGTTTGGGTATGGTTAGGAGGGCACTGACTGTTCTTGCCTGCCCTATCTTTCATGGTAAAATAGATGGGAAAATCCCATTGGAGGAAAATTTCACTTAGGGTTAGGGTTAGGTCACCATGAACATATAGAGCAAAATGGATATCACCAACAAATTTGGAGTGCTTGGGTATGTTTAGGAGGGCACTGACTTTTCTACACTATCCTATCTATGTTTCCTGGTAAAATACATGGGAAAATCCCATTGGAGGAAACTTCCACTTAGGGTTAGGGTTAGGTCACCATGAACTCATAGAACAAAATGGAAATTGCCAAGAAACTCAGAGTGCTTGGTTATGGTTAGGAGGACACTTACTTTTCTAGCCTGCCCTATCTATATGTCCTAGTAAAATACATGGGAAAATGCCATTGGAGGAAAATTCCACTTAGGGTTAGGGTTAGGTCACCATGAACTCATAGAGCAAAATGGACATCACCATCAAATTCAGAGTGCTTGGGTATGGTTAGGAGGGCACTGACTTTTCTAGCCTGCCCTATCTAGGTGTCCTGGTAAAATACATGGGAAAATCCCATTGGAGGAAACTTCCACTTAGGGTTAGGGTTAGGTCACCATGAACTCATAGAGAAAAATGGACATCGCCATCAAATTCAGAGTGCTTGGCTATGGTTAGGAGGGCACTGACTTTTCTACACTGTCCTATCTTTGTTTCCTGGTAAAATACATAGGAAAATCCCATTGGAGGAAAATTCCACTTAGGGTTAGGGTTAGGTCACCATGAACTCATAGAGCAAAATGGAAATTGCCAAGAAACTCAGAGTGCTTGGTTATGGTTAGGAGGACACTTACTTTTCTAGCCTGCCCTATCTATGTGTCCTAGTAAAATACATGGGAAAATGCTATTGGAGGAAAATTCCACTTAGGGTTAGGGTTAGGTCACCATGAACTCATAGAGCAAAATGGACATCGCCATCAAATTCAGAGTGCTTGGGTATGGTTAGGAGGGAACTGACTTTTCTAGCCTGCCCTATCTAGGTTTCCTGGTAAAATACATGGGAGAATCCCATTGGAGGAAAATTCCACTTAGGGTTAGGGTTAGGTCACCATGACCTCATAGAGCAAAATGGACATCGCCAACACATTCAGAGTGTTTGGGTATGGTTAGGAGGGCACTGACATTTCTAGCCTGCCCTATCTAGGTGTCCTGGTAAAATACATGGGAAAATTCCATTGGAGGAAAATTCCACTTAGGGTTAGGGTTAGGCCACCATGACCTCATAGAGCAAAATGGAAATTGCCAAGAAACTCAGAGTGCTTGGTTATGGTTAGGAGGAAACTTACTTTTCTAGCCTTCCCTATCTATGTGTCCTAGTAAAATATATGGGAAAATGCCATTGGAGGAAAATTCCACTTAGGGTTAGAGTTAGGTCACCATGAATTCATAGAGTAAAATGGACATCGCCAACAAATTCTGAGTGCTTGGGTATGGTTAGGAGGGCACTGACTTTTCTAGCCTGCCCTATCTACGTTTCCTGATAAAATACATGGGAAAATCCCATTGGAGGAAAATTGAACTTAGGGCTAGGGTTAGGTCACCATGAACTCATAGAGCAAAATGGATGTCGCCAACAAATTTGGAGTGCTTGGTTATGGTTAGGAGGGCACTGACTTTTCTAGCGTGCCCTATCTATATTTCCTGGTAAAATACATGTGAAAATCCCATTGGAGGAAAATTCCATTTAGGGTTAGGGTTAGGTCACCATGAACTCATAGAGCAAAATGTACATCGCCAACAAATTCGTAGTTTTTGGGTATGGTTAGGAGGGCACTGACTGTTCTGGCCTGCCGTATCTTTCATGGTAAAATAGATGGGAAAATCCCATTGGAGGAAAATTCAACTTAGGGTTAGGGTTAGGTCACCATGACCTCATAGAGCAAAATGGACATCGCCAACACATTCTGAGTGCTTGGGTATGGCTAGGAGGGCACTGACTTTTCTAGCCTGACCTATCTAGGTGTCCTGGTAAAATACACGGGAAAATCCCATTGGAGGAAAATTTCACTTAGGGTTAGGGTTAGGCCACCATGACCTCATAGAGCAAAATGGAAATTGCCAACAAACTCGGAGTGCATGGGTATGGTTAGGAGGGCACTGACTTTTCTAGCCTGCCCTATCGATGTTTCATGGTAAAATACATGGGAAAATCCCATTGGAGGAAAATTCCACTTAGGGTTAGGGTTAGGTCACCATGAACTCATAGAGCAAAATGGAAATTGCCAAGAAACTCAGAGTGCTTGGTTATGGTTAGGAGGGCACTTACTTTTCTAGCCTTCCCTATCTATGTGTCCTAGTAAAATACATGGGAAAATGCCTTTGGAGGAAAATTCCACTTAGGGTTAGTGTTAGGTCACCATGAATTCATAGAGTAAAATGGACATCGCCAACAAATTCTGAGTGCTTGGGTATGGTTAGGAGGGCACTGACTTTTCTAGCCTGCCCTATCTATGTTTCCTGATAAAATACATGGGAAAATCCCATTGGAGGAAAATTGACCTTAGGGCTAGGGTTAGGTCACCATGAACTCATAGAGCAAAGTGGAT
>NW_015398464.1:7531-9810 GCF_001527695.2 Protobothrops mucrosquamatus
GTTAGGGTTAGGTCACCATGAACTCATAGAGCAAAATGGACATCGCCATCAAATTCAGACTGCTTGGCTATGGTTAGGAGGGCACTGACTTTTCTACACTGTCCTATCTATGTTTCCTGGTAAAATACATGGGAAAATCCCATTGGAGGAAAATTCCACTTAGGGTTAGGGTTAGGTCACCATGAACTCATAGAGCAAAACGGAAATTGCCAAGAAACTCAGAGTGCTTGGTTATGGTTAGGAGGACACTTACTTTTCTAGCCTGCCCTATCTATGTGTCCTAGTAAAATACATGGGAAAATCCCATTGGAGGAAAATTCCACTTAGGGTTAGGGTTAGGTCACCATGAACTCATAGAGCAAAATGGACATCGCCATCAAATTCAGAGTGCTTGGGTATGGTTAGGAGGGCACTGACTTTTCTAGCCTGCCCTATCTATATTTCCTGGTAAAATACATGGGAAAATCCCATTGGAGGAAAATTCCACTTAGGGTTAGGGTTAGGTCACCATGACCTCATAGAGCAAAATGGACATTGCCAACACATTCAGAGTGTTTGGATATGGTTAGGAGGGCACTGACTTTTCTAGCCTGCCCTAGCTAGCTGTCCTGGTAAAATACATGGGAAAATCCCATTGGAGGAAAATTTCACTTAGGGTTAGGGTTAGGCCACCATGACCTCATAGAGCAAAATGGAAATTGCCAACAAACTCAGAGTGCTTGGGTATGGTTAGGAGGGCACTGACTTTTCTAGCCTGCCCTATCTATGTTTCATGGTAAAATACATGGGAAAATCCCATTGGAGGAAAATTCCACGTAGGGTTAGGGTTATGTCACCATGAATTCATAGAGTAAAATGGACATCGCCAACAAATTCTGAGTGCTTGGGTATGGTTAGGAGGGCACTGACTTTTCTAGCCTGCCCTATCTATGTTTCCTGATAAAATACATGGGAAAATCCCATTGGAGGAAAATTGACTTTAGGGCTAGGGTTAGGTCACCATGAACTCATAGAGCAAAATGTACATCGCCAACAAATTCGTAGTGTTTGGGTATGGTTAGGAGGGCACTGACTGTTCTTGCCTGCCCTATCTTTCATGGTAAAATAGATGGGAAAATCCGATTGGAGGAAAATTTCACTTAGGGTTAGGGTTAGATCACCATGAACATATAGAGCAAAATGGATATCACCAACAAATTTGGAGTGCTGGGTATGTTTAGGAGGGCACTGACTTTTCTACACTGTCCTATCTTTGTTTCCTGGTAAAATACATGGGAAAATCCCATTGGAGGAAAATTCCACTTAGAGTTAGGGTTAGGTCACCATGAACTCATAGAGCAAAATGGACATCGCCATGAAATTCAGAGTGCTTGGGTATGGTTAGGAGGGCACTGACTTTTCTAGCCTGCCCTATCTAGGTGTCCTGGTAAAATACATGGGAAAATCCCATTGGAGGAAAATTTCACTTAGGGTTAGGGTTAGGCCACCATGACCTCATAGAGCAAAATGGAAATTGCCAATAAACTCGGAGTGCTTGGGTATGGTTAGGAGGACACTGACTTTTCTAGCCTGCCCTATCTATGTTTCATGGTAAAATACATGGGAAAATCCCATTGGAGGAAAATTCCACGTAGGGTTAGGGTTAGGTCACCATGAACTCATAGAGCAAAATGGAAATTGCCAAGAAACTCAGAGTGCTTGGTTATGGTTAGGAGGACACTTACTTTTCTAGCCTTCCCTATCTATGTGTCCTAGTAAAATACATGGGAAAATCCCATTGGAGGAAAATTCCACATAGGGTTAGGGTTATGTCACCATGAATTCATAGAGTAAAATGGACATCGCCAACAAATTCTGAGTGCTTGGGTATGGTTAGTAGGGCACTGACTTTTCTAACCTGCCTTATCTAGGTGTCCTGGTAAAATACATGGGAAAATCCCATTGGAGGAAAATTTCACTTAGGGTTAGGGTTAGGCCACCATGACCTCATAGAGCAAAATGGGAATTGCCAAAAAACTCGGAGTGCTTGGGTATGGTTAGGAGGGCACTGACTTTTCTAGCCTGCCCTATCTATGTTTCATGGTAAAATACATGGGAAAATCCCATTGGAGGAAAATTCCACTTAGGGTTAGGGTTAGGTCACCATGACCTCATAGAGCAAAATGGACATCGCCAACACATTCAGAGTGTTTGGGTATGGTTAGGAGGGCACTGACTTTTCTAGCCTGCCCTATCTAGGTGTCCTGGTAAAATACATGGGAAAATCCCATTGGAGGAAA
>NW_015398464.1:13229-14471 GCF_001527695.2 Protobothrops mucrosquamatus
CACCATGAACATATAGAGCAAAATGGATATCACCAACAAATTTGGAGTGCTTGGGTATGTTTAGGAGGGCACTGACTTTTCTACACTGTCCTATCTATGTTTCCTGGTAAAATACATGGGAAAATCCCATTGGAGGAAAATTCCACTTAGGGTTAGGGTTAGGTCACCATGAACTCATAGAGCAAAATGGACATCGCCAACACATTCAGAGTGTTTGGATATGGTTAGGAGGGCACTGACTTTTCTAGCCTGCCCTATCTAGGTGTCCTGGTAAAATACATGGGAAAATGCCATTGGAGGAAAATTCCACTTAGGGTTAGGGTAAGGTCACCATGAACTCATAGAGCAAAATGGACATCGCCATCAAATTCAGAGTTCTTGGGTATGGTTAGGAGGGCACTGACTTTTCTAGCCTGCCCTATCTAGGTGTCCTGGTAAAATACATGGGAAAATCCCATTGGAGGAAAATTCCACTTAGGGTTAGGGTTAGGTCACCATGAACTCATAGAGCAAAATGGAAATCGCCAACACATTCAGAGTGTTTGGGTATGGTTAGTAGGGCTCTGACTTTTGTAGCCTGCCCTATCTAGGTGTCCTGGTAAAATACATGGGAAAATCCCATTGGAGGAAAATTTCACTTAGGGTTAGGGTTAGGTCACCATGAACTCATAGAGCAAAAAGGACATCGCCAACACATTCAGAGTGTTTGGATATAGTTAGGAGGGTACTGACTTTTCTAGCCTGCCCTATCTAGGTGTCCTGGTAAAATACATGGGAAAATGCCATTGGAGGAAAATTCCACTTAGGGTTAGTGTTAGGTCACCATGAACTCATAGAGCAAAATGGACATCGCCATCAAATTCAGAGTGCTTGGGTATGGTTAGGAGGGCACTGACTTTTCTAGCCTGCCCTATCTAGGTGTCCTGGTAAAATACATGGGAAAATCCCATTTGAGGAAAATTCCACTTAGGGTTAGGGTTAGGCCACCATGACCTCATAGAGCAAAATGGAAATTGCCAACAAACTCGGAGTGCTTGGGTATGGTTAGGAGGGCACTGACTTTTCTAGCCTGCCCTATCTATGTTTCCTGATAAAATACATTGGAAAATCCCATTGGAGAAAAATTGACCTTAGGGCTAGGGTTAGGTCACCATGAACCCATAGAGCAAAGTGGATGTCGCCAACAAATTCAGAGTGCTTGGCTATGGTTAGGAGGGCACTGACTTTTCTACACTGTCCTAT
>NW_015398465.1:0-1708 GCF_001527695.2 Protobothrops mucrosquamatus
CTCGGGGTGAGAGACGTCGAATTCCGCTAAACGCCCAACTTTCGCCATGATCGAGGATCAGGGTCTTCTTCAGCCGCATGCACCCTCCAGCGATTTCGTACTGGCAGGATAAACGCTGACTTCCACGCCGTTTTTCCTCTTCCGGACTTCTTTCGGTGAGTCTTCAAGCTTCCCTAGCTGTATAGACTGAATCCCATCCTCGTCGCCAGTGTTAAGTCCGGAGAATAATGGCGCTTGAGACGATGCATTTCTAACAAGTCTTTATTCTCTGCTTCCAATCTACGAACAACCCGAGCAGAGGCACGCAGGCCTCTATTTATACCTTCTGATCCCCGGGCAAATTCAACCAATCACAAGGCGGTCTTTTCCCGCCTTGCGCATGCGCGCAAGGCCAGCACCACTCAGTCTGGTCCCGGGCAGCTTTTGCAAATGCCCGGGACTCTTGCAACGTCCCGAGCCTGCTTTTGCAGGCTCAGGACACAACATTGCCCATCTCTGCTCACTTTCAGTAAATTTTTTAGAGTTGTAGGCACAGGGTTGCAGGACCCCACTTTTGTTCTTTTGCAGTAATACAGCTCCAAGTGCCACATCACTGGGATCGGCTTGAATTACAAAGGGCTCCCCTGGGCAGGGGTGCTTTAGGACCGGTTCAGCAGCAAATAGTCTCTTTAAATTCTCAAAAGCTGTTTGACAGCTCATCGTCCATGCTAGTGGTTGGCCCGGTCGTGGCTTCCCTCCTCCTTTGCCTGTTTTGAGTAGTTCTGTAAGGGGTAGGGCAATCTTGGCAAAAGAGGGGATGAATTGACGATAAAAGTTGGCAAAACCCAGAAAGCTCTGGAGCTGTTTGCGAGTCTTTGGGGGCTGCCATTTGATTATAGTTTTCACCTTGGCTGGATCCATTTCAATGCCCTCGTTGGAAATTCTGTAGCCAAGATAATCTAATTGGGTCTGGTGAAATTCACATTTTGACAATTTGGCATAAAGCTTGGCATTCAATAGTTTCTTTAACACTTCTCTCACCAGCTTTATGTGATCAATCATATTCGTGCTGTATATCAGGATGCCATCAAGATACACCAAAACCCCTTTGTACAAGTGATGGGAGGAGTTTGACTCTATATGGGAGGAGTTTGACTCTATATGGGAGGAGTTTGACTCTGTGGCTCCTGAAGATGTGGACAGGATTCTCGGGAGGCTGAATGCAACCACATGTTTACTGGATCCGTGCCCCTCCTGGCTGGTACTGGCTGCCCGGGAGGGTACACGAGCCTGGCTCCAGGGAATTATAAATGCTTCTTTGCGGGAGGGTATCTTCCCCGTAGCCTTGAAGGAAGCGGTGGTGAGGCCCCTCCTTAAGAAGCCTTCCCTGGACCCAGATGTATTAGCTAACTATCGTCCGGTCTCCAACCTTCGCTTTGTGGCGAAGGTTGTGGAGAGTGTGGTTGCGCGGCAGCTCCCCCGACACCTGGAGGAAACGGTCTATCTAGACCCGCTCCAGTCGGGCTTCAAGCCGGGATACAGCACGGAAACGGCATTGGTCACATTGGTGAATGATCTCTGGAGGGCCCGGGACAGGGGTTGTTCCTCTGTCCTAGTTCTTTTGGACCTCTCAGCGGCTTTTGATACGGTGGACCACGGTATCATGCTGCGGCGTTTGGCTGAGTTGGGAGTGGGAGGCACGGTTATGCGGTGGTTCTCCTCCTTCCTC
>NW_015398465.1:5298-6940 GCF_001527695.2 Protobothrops mucrosquamatus
GGGTGGATAATAAGCAGTAACCCCCCCATCTAGATATAGCTTTATAGTTAAAGTTCCCATTGAATAAAATTCTGTTCAAGCCAGTGAAGTTTTGAATTACTGCAGAAGGGGTACAAACAGATTAAACATATAGAAAGCAAATTATTCATGTCATACATTTCAGATAAGCAAAAGACATTATTTTGTGTGATGTTAGCCAACTGCACCCATAGATTTTGCTTCATTCGTAGCTCGAATGATTGTTTGGGTGGGATGACAGTTGCTGTTGTCAAAGGGCAGATGTTAATGATCAGACACAAACAAATGATGGCTAGGGAATTTGCAGTTAAAACTGCAAAAATGGTAGCACACAGGTTCTGGGGATTTGCTCTACTTGTTGCTGTTGTTGCACTGCCTGTGCTTTGGCGTTCAAGTTCTTTACATCTCCCCATGTCACTGGCCGACTGGCATGTCGGGATCGGATTGGTTGCTGTCCCACCCTTGCCATTTCTGGGACCAACCATGCTTTGTCTGGTAATGCCCAATAATATACCAGTGGCGGAGGCAAGCTTGTTTTCTGTTGAAAGTGTCTCTGATAAGTGGTCGAATTTTGAATGGAAATATTCAATTGGTGTAATGTAAATAATACTTTTTTTTGTTGTGTTACCCATGACAAACTGGGTACTCTAGATCCGTCCTTTTTTATTTGTTTGTGAAGGCAGTTCTTAAAGGACCAATTAGCACATTCCACGATGGCTTGACCCGTGGAATTATAGAGAAGGCCATGAGTAAAAACAATATTCCAGGTTGTAAGGCGTGGCCCAAATTGTTCCTGAATAGGTATCAATAGATAAATGAATACATTTCCAGGGAGCTAAAAAGAGAATATGGGTAACATCCATTTGCCATAGTTGATTAAAGGCAAAAACATGGGGATTAGGAAGACATAAAAAAAATAGACCCAGGAAGGAAAGAGTGACTGCGCATATGAAAAATAAAATATCTTGTAGCAGCTGCTGTCAAGGGAAAAACAAAGTCATAAGACTGGAGTCAATCCTGGGTGTGATGTAAGCACCTGGAAGATTAAAAATAAGTTGGCACACATAATGAGTGTAAGAGATTAAGTTAAAAGGCTGTTGAGAAAAGGTGTGAAAAGCCAAGATAGCAGCAGCTAATTCTGAGCATTGTGGTGAGGACTGTATTGCAGTGTAGGACACTTTTCAGGTAACATCATGAGGATCCTTGTAAGCAATTGCTCCTCTCGTTCTCCCTCCAGCTCCTACTCCAAGAGACAGTAGGAGCTTGTGGCAAGGGAGAAGGAGAAAGCAGTAGATGGACAGGAAAGAAAAAAGTCGTTAAACAAGCAAGTCAAGGATCTTTAGGCAGATGATATGAAATACAGCCTATATACTGAAGAGATAAGTTATCCTGAAAATAAAATTGAAAATTAGATTTTGGAATAGGAAAAACAATATTAATTAAATCAGTTCCATTTGGATGGCAAGCTCGTGTGTGTCCTAAGGTTATTATTTCAGCAACCACCTGGATAAAAAATAAAACATTTTGGGATGGGGTGTGGGGTAAATAAAGTCATTCAATACAATATATTTTTTGTACTTTTATCACAGCTAATACTCCTGTAGGTAATTGATTAGTAGGAAAA
>NW_015398466.1:0-3264 GCF_001527695.2 Protobothrops mucrosquamatus
ACGGTACAGGATTAAAATAGATTGACCAAATGGCTCAGTATATAATAATATCTTGCTGCCCAGAACTAGCATATGATTATAATTATGAATGCGTCCTGCTTATCAAGAGGAAAAAGAAAACAGAGAAAACTACACACATTTAAGCTAACCACCACTGAATCTGGATCTGATCAGGATAATCTTAGTGAAGGAAAAAAGGACATTGAGGTTACATATTGGGTTGCAGTAGATTGTCCTTTTCGATAATCAATATTGTGCTTTTCGATGATCAGTATTCTGATAGAGATAATTAGCAAGTGGAATTCACTTATGTCTCTACTTTTCTTTGTTGAAACCCCCAATAAGTGACAATTAAAATTGTCTTCCATTTTCCTTCAAGTTACCAAATTATTTTAATAATAATGCAAAATCGCCACCTGTCAATTGCAAAAGCCATATTGTTTGGGTGCATTACATACTACACTGATACATTACAACACCCTCTTGGGAAGAATTTGATGCGTATGAAGGCCAACACCAGCTAAAGAACTGGCAGCTGTCACTTCACAGCGTTGTGAACAGATAATAACATCTGTCTATCCAATTTGATAGTTGGATAAAAAGGCCAAACCCAGTCTAAACACCTGGATGGCTATGTGACCAACCATATATTTTTAAATTTATATCCTGCCGGATTCCCAGCAGCTCTGGATGATTTTGTCTTTTAAAACTCATGATGTATTTTTTGGGGGATGGGGCCTGTCTTCTCCGTTGGTAGCTGGACCGATATCTGTTAAAGATATTTTGTTCGTCTTTTTCTTCATCTTTAATGTCAGATATTTTTTTTGCCTTTAGATGAAGTGTCTGCAACGAGCAATGCTAGGATTGATCAGTCCCAGTCCACCGAGGAGGCCACCGAAGCCACGGAGGTGCCAGAGAACGGCGGGAGTGAAACGGAGCCAGCCCAGGTCCGGACTGGCCCCCTTACAGAACATGTGTTTACCGATCCAATTCCAGCTCAGGCACCTGCAAGGCAGAACAGGTAAAGGAGACGTTGTGTGTTCTTGTCCTGGAAAGTCCCAGCAACGAATTAGAATAAATGGGAAAGGGACAGTCAGTTACAGAATAGAGAATGCCATGTGAAAGAAGATCAAAGCTTGGCCAAATAAAAGTAGTTCCCAGCTTACATCCATCTGTTTACTGATTGTTCAAAGTTACAGTGGCATTGAACGAAGTGATCTATGAGCAACCCTCACACTTATAGTTGCAGCATCGCCAATTTTATGATTAAAATTCGGGCACCTGGTAACTAGCATGTATTTATGACAGCTGAAGCATCCCAGGGTCACTTGATCGTCATTTGTGGCTGTTGGCACCCGGTTTCCTACAAGCAAAATCAATTGATTAAGCGAACTGCTTGATTCGCTTAAAAACTGCAGTGATTCATTTAACAACCGTGGCAAAAAGGCCATAAAACCGGGCCTTGCTTAGCAACAGAAATTCTGGCCAAACTGTGGTCACAAGTCAAGGACTCCCTGTATAAAGCATTTTCTTTTCTGCACCAGCAGACACTTAAAAGGGCTGTTTTTTCTGCCCACAGCGAGAATGGACATCCAAAAATGGAGTCAAGCACAGCAGTGCAGGATCAAGAGGCAAATGGCAATACAGTGGGTGCTACCACCAGTGCTGCCCCCACCATGTGGCTTGGAGCACAGAACGGGTGGTAAGAATCTCAACCTTTGTGCAGCACACCTATTACTAACTCCGTCAGATCTCAGTTGGAGAACCAGTTTGGTCCAGTGGTTAAGGCACCAGGCTAGAAAGAAAGTGACCATGCGTTCAATGAAAGCCAGCTGGGTGACTCTGGGCCAATCACCAGGAGACAGGGAGTTCTAGTCCTGCCTTAGCCATGAAAGCCAGCTGGGTGACTTTGGGTCAATCACCAGGAGACCGGGAGTTCTAGTCCTGCCTTAGGCATGAAAGCCAGCTGGGTGGCTCTGGGTGGCCAATCACCAGGAGACTGTGAGTTCTAGTCCTGCCTTAGCCATGAAAGCTATCTGGGTGACTTTGGGTCAATCACCAGGAGACAGGGAGTTCTAGTCCTGTCTTAGCCATGAAAGCTAGCTGGGTGACCTTAGGCCAGTCATTCTCTCTCAGCCCAACCCACCTCATGGGGTTATTGTTGTGGGGAAATAGGAGGAGGAAGGACTATTAGATATTTATTATTATTTATAAGTAATAACAAAGACAGGATATAAATAGATAAGTCTCTCTCATAGGTGGTTCTGGTGGAACACTGTCACACAAATGATGTCACGAGGCTTGAGTATCATAGGAAATGAGAATTTGGGTGGAGTGTTCTCTGTTACACCACGTTTGAGGAAAGTCCTTCACAAACTGGACCTTCATCCAGAAAAGATCTATAGTGTTGTTTTTCAAACTCGGCAACTTTAAGATACATAGACTTCAATTCATACTGGATGGGGAATTCTGGGAGTTGAAATCCAGACATCTTAAAGTTGCTGAATTTGAACAACATTTGGTCTATAACTAGGTAATAATGTATTGTAAACTCTCCTTCAAATGGACTCAGTTTTGGACCATTTCACAAAACGGTCTTTGTAGTTTTCTTGGCAACTTGCCATTGGCTTATTTTAAGGGGTGTTTTTTTTTCAGTGTCACATCTGGCCTATAGTAGAGGTTTTTGTTGATGATCTCCCATCCAAGTACCAACCAGAACTGGTTCTATTTAGCTTCTGAACCCAAAGAAGATTTACCAGATGCTTCTACTTGACTGCCAGCCTAAACCTATCCAATATTCCCTCTTGCCAGGTTGTATGTGCACTCAGCAGTGTCCAACTGGAAGAAGTGCCTACATTCTATCAAGTTGAAGGATTCAGTGTTAAGTTTGGTGTAAGTAGACAAGATGAATTTGGGGGTCTTCTGGATAAATACGTACGGCATTACATATGACATTTCTTGTTAAAATAAAATGAAAAGAATCAGAACTTGAAAAGTCTATGACCGCCCAGGACTTTGAAGAACTAGAGGTGGTAGAAGGTAGTGGACCAGATCAGACCTGATAAAAGAAATATAGAGAGGAAATCAGAATTCCGTACTATATTAGAATATCTTTCGCATCTCCAGTTAACAGGATAAAATAGCAGGATTAGAAAGTGACCATCAGTCAGAGCGGACAATGTTAGAATATATTTTGGCTAGATAATCAAAAATGATCTGGTAAAAGATAGTATAGCATCTTCAGAATGCAGGTCCATATTTGCA
>NW_015398466.1:5334-6939 GCF_001527695.2 Protobothrops mucrosquamatus
GCCCACAAGACCACTCACCGCCTCCAGGGCCTGCCGCAGATCTCCCAGGCAGCCCAGCAGCGCTATGGTGGCCATACTCTCTGCCCGCGCCCTGCAGTATCAACTGCATGATGGGGTGTGAGAGCAGAGTCTTGTCTACGCTGCCTGGCTGCCATGTCCTTGGCTGCGCTGCTCCGTGTGGGCCACGCTCGGGGGCAAGTCTCCTTCAGGGGGGCTGCTGGAAAGGAGGGGGTCGCAGGGGGAGGCGAGACGGGCAACGGCACGTGTGCCCACAGAGAGGGCTCCGAGTGCTGCCTCTGGCACCCGTGCCATAGGTTCGCCCTGGTTCTTGTGGCTACGTAAGGATTCCAAACTAATGATGTGTTTGACCCCGCCCTCCAGCTCCATCTGATGATCTCCTAAAGGAACTGGCTGATTTGCCACAGTTTGTTGGTAGATCTTCCTGGAACTTGTTGGGGTTTGCTTGCACAATACCAACTGATGTTCATGTCGCTCTTCTATTCAGGGACTGGAAAACTAGGTTTCTCC
Source organism: Protobothrops mucrosquamatus (assembly GCF_001527695.2). Classification (NCBI taxonomy): domain Eukaryota; kingdom Metazoa; phylum Chordata; class Lepidosauria; order Squamata; family Viperidae; genus Protobothrops; species Protobothrops mucrosquamatus. Next base: position 5,863 of record NW_015398466.1, read on the forward strand.
TTTGTGCGGATCACAGCTTTACTCATCGCTGGCAATCGCCTGTGGGTCGGCACGGGCAACGGAGTGGTCATTTCTATCCCTTTGACCGAGAGTAAGTGCCCGACGCTTTCATGTTTTCACTTATTTCCTCTGTTGTATAAAGAAACGGCAGGATTTTCTCTAACGCATTTCATTCTCTCTCTGTGGGGAAAAAAATAAATGACTTACCTTAAAATGATACACATTTCTGTCAAGATTCCCTTTTAGCTGTTCTCCCAATAACCACTTTTTTTCTTCTTTTCCCCAATCTGTCCTTTTTCTCTCTCCTCTGCCTTAGCTGTAGTCCTTCACCGAGGTCAACTTCTTGGGCTCAGGGGTAAGTGCTAAACCAACAAGGGACTTCTAGGTTCGGATGTTAAAGCTTTCCACTCATTTTTCCATCGGTTGATTCGTCTGCTCGCGTGTCTTCTTTGGACCATTTATTCATCCCCCCCAAACTTTCACTCAAAAGTTGCAGGGAAATGGAACAGCAGAAATAGCGGGGTGAATCAGCTCAGTAGGTGACATGGATGGGGATGATTATAGCCCACCCTGCCTGAAAGTGTGAGATTAGGAGATTGTCCGTAATATTTGGTAATTTCCCTTTCATTGTCTTTGAGCAATTGTTACAGGCAGTCCTCACTTAATGGCCTGTTGCCTGGTTGACAGGCTGCCCCCCAAAGGTACTTATGACCACCTGATTTCGAAGTGCAGATGGCTGCACCCACGTACCCTCATGGTCATTGAGCCAATCCAACTTTCCTTGTGGGAAACCGGGAAGGTCACAAATGGTGATCACATGACCCTGGGATGCTGCAAATGTTCTAAAAAAAAAAAAAACCAGTTGCTAAACGCCCAAATTTTTTTTTTTTTTTTTTTTTCAATATAAAATTTTATTGTTTTTATCATAAACGAAAAAATACATCACAAGTATTACACAATGATTTATCCCATCCCCCTACCCCCCAGACTTCCCAAACCAAACCTAGGCTAACATTCAACTACAAGTAAACAGATATTAATATCTCTAACTCCAAACTCTAAACTTAAGCAATCCAT
>NW_015398467.1:0-2809 GCF_001527695.2 Protobothrops mucrosquamatus
GTGCGGGAAAAGAGGCAAGAAGACCCTTTAGGTATAACTTCTGGAGCTCCTGGCAGCATAGGGAATTCTGGCCAGCACATCTGGAGGGCTTTGAATTGGGGGAAGAATAACCTCCCAGGGACAGATGTTCCCAAAGCCCCTTTCTTCCAAGCCTCTGGGGTGGACTCCAATCCCCCCCTCATCCCCAGCCAACGCTTCTCCTAAAAAACCCCCAAGCGCTCCAGACTGTCGGGCAGTCGCCAAGGATTGCAGCATATCCCTTGGGGGGCAAAACTTGGCAAGGCGAAAGCACTTAACGAGGAAAGCCGCTTGACCTCGCGGGTGCGCAGGGCTTTGCAGAGCAGCGCAGCCCCGAGTCGGCCAGGTAAGAAAAAAGGTGCCGGGGGTTCCAACACCTGATTTCCTTTCCACCCCACCCCACCAGACCTGCAGCCCCTCCCCTCCCCAAGGGTGTAAAGCCAGCCGCAGACGCGCGGGGCGATTGCAGCCGAGCCGCTGCAGTTCCAGAACTTGGCACGAAAGAGAGCGCGCTCTGCGTGCGCTCCGGAACCCTCGGCTTGCCAGCTCCGAGCCTGACCTCCGGTTGCTCTCTTCCTGCTCCGCGGCTCCTCCCTGGCCCGAGGCTGAAAGGAGCGGCTTTTATTTGTCTCCAGCGGTGGCCTCTCCCCCGGGTGGGGCGGGCGGGCGGGGGGCGTAGCGGGTCTTGCGCAAGCGGGCAGCGGCTGGGGCGCAGAGCAACAGGCGGGCGCAGCGCTTTTGGAGAAGCTCTTCCTGGCAGGTGAGTGCGCGTGGCCTTCATTTCGGAGGAGGAGAAGGAGGAGGTTCGGGCGCAGAGGTCCTCCCCCCGCACCCCGAATTTCCTTAACTGCCTTAGATTGGGTGCCCATCATCCTGGGGCAAAAGTGGTCCAAGCAACCGGGACCAGCCCCAGTTGACACCCCTTGCCAAAACTTCGCCGAGTTCCGCGCGCGTTGCAGAAAAAGGCTGCGCAATTTGCACCCGATTACAGTTGAATCTGAGCTAGGGAATCGGAATTTTGTTTTCTGCTGTCAGTCGCAAACTCCATTTCCTGTCCCTGAGCTTGTGCATGCTAATCTACCGGCGGTTGCAGCAGTTAGTTAAGGGATCTTGGTTTACTTCCTAACGAAGTTTATGGAAAAGCAAAGATATTGTTTTATTCGAGGGAGGTGGTCCAGTGGGACACTTATTCGGGGGCATGAGGGTGTATCTCCCAAGACCGACTTCCCAGCTTCACCTTTCTGCTGACTGTGTCTCAATTTAAAACTCGCCCTCTTTTGTGAAATGTAACATTGATTGATTGATGTCAGATTCAGTTTAAAGGCCTACTTAATCCAGCTATCCAGTTGCTATCAGGTGCACCTGAAAGGTCCATAAGCTGAATGAGGAAAAAGTTGGGGTTTATCTTGGATCTGCCTCCGATAGTGATATTTGATGGTAGACTGCTCCTGAACATAAAAGCTTCACAGATCCAAGGGTCACAAGTCACATGTTGCTTATTGAAACCTCTCCAGTTTAACAGCCTGAACATACCGATAGTCCTCAACTTACGATCACCATTGGGATTGGAATTTCCATCCCTCGTTAATCGAGTCATCCCCAACTTTAGGACCTTTTTTTGGCCTCAGTTGTTAAAACAAATCACTGCAATTGTTAACTGAATCTGACTTCCCCATTGATTTCGCTTGTCAGAAGCCGGCTTGGAAGATGGCAAAGGGTGATCATGTGACCTTGGGACGCTGCAACCCTCATTTACAGTATCAGACGGATTCCTTTTTAAGTGGACGCTTTAAAATCTCATACCGAATAGGAAGGGTAGGAAAGGCTCAAGAGAAGAACAGAAAGTGCAGTCTGAATAGGAAAGGAAATTGGGGCAAGGAGAAAAGAAACGATCTGATCTCCAAAATTTGCAAAGAGACAAGGCTGAAGTCCACTTCTTGATTGGAATTTAGCAGCCAAATATTTGAATTCAGGGGCCACTTGCTTCAGAGCTGTGCATCACAGGCTTCCTGCAAGAAATTGACATTTAGAATGTGTGTTTGTGTGTGAGAGAGATACAAGCAGAGAGAAAGGGGCAATAGCCTAGTTCTGCTTTGGCTTTTGGCCGTTTTACTATGGCCTGTAGCAAGCCTCGGCCTGCTTAACTTTGGTTCGGATAAAGTCCTTTGTGATGACTACCGCCTGGACTACTGTAACGCTCTCTACTGTAAGTGCTCCCCTTGAGGAGCACTCGGAGGCTTCAACTGGTCCAGAATGCGGCCGCGTGGGCGGTGTTGGGAGGGACTCGTCGCTCCCATGTAACACCGTTGCTGCGCGAGCTGCACTGGCTGCCGGTGGCTTTCCGGGTGCGCTTCAAGGTGTTGGTTATCACCTTCAAAGCGCTCCATGGCATCGGACCTGGATATCTCCGAGACCGCCTTCTGCCGCAGATTACCCCCCATCGGCCGGTACGCTCCCATAGGGTGGGTCTCCTCAGGGTGCCGTCAGCCAGACAGTGCCGGCTGGCGACTCCCAGGGGGAGGGCCTTCTCAGTGGGAGCTCCCACCCTCTGGAACGAGCTACCCCCAGAGATCCGGGTGATTCCGGATCTCCCTCCCTTCCGCCGCGCCCTCAAGACATGGTTATTTCAGCAAGCAGGACTGGCCTAAGGGGAAATTTTTTAGTGGGGTTCTTAAACATTTTTAATTAATTATAGCCAATTTAAATATTTCTTTTTAACCAAGTTTTAAGGGGTGTCTTGGGGTGTATTTGTATTTTATTGGTTGTTAGCCGCCCTGAGTCCGTAAGGAGA
>NW_015398467.1:3513-6939 GCF_001527695.2 Protobothrops mucrosquamatus
AAGGGGAAATTTTTTAGTGGGGTTCTTAAACATTTTTAATTAATTATAGCCAATTTAAATATTTCTTTTTAACCAAGTTTTAAGGGGTGTCTTGGGGTGTATTTGTATTTTATTGGTTGTTAGCCGCCCTGAGTCCGTAAGGAGAAGGGCGGGGTAAAAGTTTAATAAATAAATAAATAAATAAATAAATAAATAAATAAATAAATAAATAAATAAATAAATAAATAAATAAAATAAAACAAGGCTTTGGGGCCGTTTAATATTCCCCGAGCAAACACCCTTGCTACCCAGACGGGTTTAATTTGCTTTCCAGGCCATGTTTAGCTGAAGTTTGGCATCTCACGGCTATCATTTTTCTAACTTTAAACAAGTCAGAGCTACCTCTCTAAGGGAATTTTCTAGATTTCATAACTCGCTTGACAGTGGTATTATTTATGGCTGGTTGCATCACAAACCTCGGAGCCTCTCTTAACTTTTATTCCGGTTTCAGGAGAGCAAAAATCTCCACCCTGGTAGGCAGGGCCCCCATGCGGGCAAATAAATCAATCCTGGAAAAAATCTGTGATCAGCAAAAGCGGATAATGTGAGTAGGTTACTTTTAAATTAAAATGTAATTGTAGGGAAAGTTACATGATGGAAGTTTCAGGAAGCTGCCAGAAGCAAGGAGATTCAAGAGATGATTTGCTGTGGATCCTTTATGCCTAGAGCAGGGGTAGGCAACCTTGGCTCTTTTATGACGCGTGGACTTCAACTCCCAGAATTCCTGAGCCAGCCATGCTGAGGGGAAAGGGAGAGGTTTCCATACTGAGCCATGCTGGCTCAGGAATTCTGGGAGTTGAAGTCCACCAGTCATAAAAGAGCCAAGGTGGCCTACTCCTGACTTACTAGGAAGATGAGGGGACTTCAACTCCCAGAATTCCTCTGTCAGCATGGCACCCTATATCAGGAATAGGCAACCTTGGCTCTTTTATGACTCGTGGACTTCAACTCCCAGAATTCCTGGCTGGCTGGGGCAGGGCAGGGTAGGCAACCTTGGCTCTTTTATGACTCGTGGACTTCAACTCCCAGAATTCCTGAGCCAGCCATGCTGAGGGGAAAGGGAGAGGTTTCCAAGCTGAGCCATGCTGGCTCAGGAATTCTGGAAGCTGAAGTCCACGAGTCATAAAAGAGCCAAGGTTGCCTACCCCTGGCCTAGAGAATATCAGCGGGGCCCTGAAGCCAGATAGCTTTAGGGGGTGGGGTCTCTTCTGGAAAAACTCCCCTCCCCATTGATAACCCTACCTCTCTCAAAGGTGCCTTTTCAAGAGACAACTGGACTTTCTTGTGGGGTTTTTTTTTTGAAGACCTTTCGCTTCTCATCTAAGGAGCTTCTTCAGCTCTGACTGAATGGTGGGGAACGGAAGGATTTATACTCCTTGCAGAAAGCTGGCCATTTGCCTTCTTTTAGAGCAGTGGTTCTCAACCTGTGGGTCGGGACTCCATTTGGGGTTGATCGACCATTTCACGGGGGTCGCCAAGCAAGGCTGTCCGCCATTTTTTTTGTCCGCCATTTTTTTCCCCCTTTTCCGGCGGGTGCCTTATCTCCCTTGGGCTGGGCCAGCTGGTGGTCGGCCTGCTCCATCTCTGCCGCTTGCCAGCTACGCCTCGGCCGGCGCAGGGGGCGGAACCACGCATGTGCGGCGCTCCCGGGCAGGGAAAGTCCTCAACTTACGACCGGTTGGGTAGTCCTCAACTTACGACTGGTTTAGTCCTCGACTTATGACCGGTTTAGTCCTCGACTTACAACTGGTTGGGGTCGCGGCATTAAAAAGGTTGAGAACCACTGTTTTAGAGGGTCGTTGAGGCCACTTGGAGGTTTGTCTGTGTCTTCAGGGTCACCTGAGTGGTGCAAGCGGGTGTGCTGAAAGCAATTCCAAGAAGACTCTCACCCCTTTGCACCACTCAGGTGACCTTGAGGACACAGGTAAACCTCCAAGTGGCCTCAACGGCTCTCCAAAAGAAGGCAAATGACCAGCTGTCTGCAAGGAGTATAAATCCTTCTGTTCCCCACCATCCAGTCCGAGCTGAAGAAGCTTCTTGTTTCTCAGTGTGTTGACCCCATTATGTTGCGTGGACTGTGAGGAGAAGTTAGATCTTTGCTAGGTGCTATTTTTCCATTGGAAGGATATGGCTGTTTAATCATTAAGCCATAGTCCTTCGTCAAGTGGAAAGGTGACGGTTTCCATCGCAATCTTGATAACCAAAAAGCTATTTACAAGGCAGTAGTGGTGATCGGAAGTGAACAGGGCTGTCATATAGATACTGGTGGCCACCCTTCCGTTGGCGCACAGGTTGTCCTTCTTTGTCTTCAAGATTAGGACAAGGTTGCATAAAACCCACCCTTGGTCTTCAAGCAGTATATGGGGGTCATAAGGAGGATAGCCTTGGAGGCTGCTCATTTACTCTGCAAGAGGCAGACCTTTGCCACTATAAATAAAGGAGTGAATATTTGCTTTCTGGGTTGAAAGGTACAGCAAGAAAACTTATTTATCCTACCCTGCTAGATCACAATCTACCTCACCAAGTGCAAAGTGCGAGAACTGGAAGACTGTCCACTTGCACGGCTTTAATGTTCATAATTGTGCATTATGAAATATATGTGTGTGTGTGGCTATACATACATGGAGAGAAAGAGAGAAGACATCAGCCTAACTTGCTTCACAGGCTGTTGTGGGGGGAAAGGGAGGAGGAAGGAACATGGTGTAGGTTCACTGCCTTGAGTTACTTATAAAGCAATAAAAATCTAATAAATAAATTTACATTAATTTATATTTATGTCCCACCTTTCCTCTACGGGGGTCCTAGTTCACTTCAAAGCAATAATCTTGCATTTGGGTAGAAAGAAAAAAAAACTGACATCAGGATTTTCCATAGGCGAGCACAGACTTGAACTTTTGACTTCCCTATGAATTTTGTCTTACATCTGCTAATTCTAATAACTCCCTGGATTAATCTCCTCCTACTCCTTGTCCATACATTATTCTTGCCAGCAACAGGGAAGTGATTTTCTCCTGGAAGGTGTATGTGTTTAATCCTCAGCCTATAAGATTAAACTTTCTAATTTCTACTTTCTAATTCTCGAGAGGTCTCCCAGTCAAGCCTTACTAGTCAGATCCGATTCGGCTTAGCTTCCAAGCAAAGACAAGATTATCCAGGCCCTCTTACCAACTGAGACTTTCTAGGTGTATGTTAAAACCAAAACCAAAAGAACTCTAGATCAGTGATGGCGAACCTTTTAGAGACCGAGTGCCCAAACTTCAACCCAAAACCCACTTATGTATTGCCGGGTGCCGGGTGGACGTGGCCCGCTGGGTGGGCATGGCTACAGTGGTCATGGCAGATGGGTGGGCATGGCCAGGATGGGCGTGGCCAGCCTGATGTTGCTTG
>NW_015398468.1:0-1863 GCF_001527695.2 Protobothrops mucrosquamatus
TCCTATCTTTTCACTTGGTGATGCAGCTGGAAAGGCTCAAGTCATTTCTGAGAAGGAAGCCCTCCAAGGCAGAATCATGACATTTTTAAACTGCAAGGATCCCAATGCAAAGCCTCCAGCTTTTCTGCGCGACTGCCATGCAGAGTATTGACTGCTGACAATCACATCCATCACAAGCAAGACAGATATCTCTTAGGCCAGACATGTCCAAAGTCCGGCCCGCGGGCCATTTGCGGCCCGCGTTCCGGTTTAATCCGGCCCTCGAACAGCCCTCCCTGCTCTATGTAAATGCGGCCCTCCCACGGCCCTCCGGCAAGTCCCATGAGAGAGAGAGAGACAGAGACAGAGGCACTTGCACTTGCACTTCTGTCTCTGTCTCTCTCTCTCTCTCATGGGACTTGCCCCCTCGCAGGGCTCCTCATTGGCCCTGCGCCCGGGTGTCCCACCCCCTGGGAGAAGGGCGGCCAGGAAGTCCCTTTCCCGGGCTGGCCCCGTCCCAGGCGCACGTGGCTGGGGAGCCATGCGGGGAAGCCCCGGGATCCCCGCTGGGAGCAACCCCCCCGGAGCCTTTGCTGAGTGGGCCAGCCCTCCCATAAGCTGCAGCCCCGAGAGAGAGCAGCCCCTGCGATATCCAGCCGGCGCAACCTTTGGCCAAGCAGCAGCAGAGCTGGAGATGGAAGGTCAGTGGCAGGGGGGGAGGGAGGGAGCTCTGAGTCCGCAGAGCACCGCTGCGAAGCGGCCGCGGGGCGGGTGGCACCCCCCCAGCTTACCTGTACCAGGCAGCAGTCCTGGCTGGAGCATTGCTTCCTGGCCTGTCCCCAGGCTGCTCCCTGCGCAGCCGAGCTGGCCACGTGTCTCCCCGGGCTGGGCCGCGTGACAGTCCTTGCTGGGGCGGCAGCCGGCGGGGGCATCGCTCCCTGGGCTGTCCCCAGGCCACTCCCTGCCTGGGCAGCCGAGCCGGCCACACGTCTCCCCGAGCCAGTCCGTGGTGCCCTGGGCGCCTTCTGCTGCCTCCTGCCCCCCCCCACATGCTTGGCCATCCCAGGACCTCTGCCCATTTTCCCACGCCCGGAGCAGGAGAGGAAGTGCTGCTTTCTGGGCATCGAAAGGGGCTTACCCCTCCCAGCCCCCCATCCACCGGGGCGACGGCGCTCCTCTGGACCGGGGCTGTGCGAATCGCAGGCTGCAGGATTTGGCCCTGGAAAGGCCGGACTGGCCAGCCGGCCGGGGAGGCCAAGCAGCCCCAGCGAGGGAGCCGCTCCCGCCCTGTGGCCGGCTGGCCAGGAATCCCATCCGGCTTGGCGGGAAGCTCGGGGGCCGCCTGAGTGCTGCAGGGGTGTCCACCTCAGCCGCTTCTGGCAGGCCCGCTAATTGTGAGCTCCCTGCTGGCTTCCTCCGAGAGCCAGGCGTCCGGGACTCCACGGAGCCGCCCCTAATTGCGCCCCACGAGGGCTCGACTGAGCCCCGGCCTGATCTCCAAAACGCAGCTTGCCCGAATTCTTTCTGCCTCCTGGGGGAAGTTGCGCTTCGTGGCCCAATTATTGTGGGCGTCCTTGTTGTGCATCTAATCACGCCTTTGAAACACGGGCCAGGAGAAATCTCATCCATCCCGCCGAACTGAGTTGGGACCGAGGGAAAAGAGGAGAAAAAGGAAAGCAGGCAGAGCTTTGCTAGAATGGAGGGGTCGGAAGCTTTGGAGCAGGAGTGTCGACGGGGGAAGAGAGAGGCTCTGCTTTTCAGGGGCGCTGCCTTGCAAGCAGCCCAAATCTCGGCCCCGCGTTCGGCCACCCCATGTGCAAAGGCTGCTGCCGTGGCTGCGTTCACACCTGCGGTGCTTGGCTAGTTTTCTGTCGCGGTGCGAAC
>NW_015398468.1:5804-6939 GCF_001527695.2 Protobothrops mucrosquamatus
GCCAGAAGACAGGCTTAGGATACAGGAGGATCTGGACAGACTTGAACACTGGGCGCTATCTAACAAAATGAAATTCAATGAACTCCTGCCTGAGCAGGGGTTGGACTAGATGACCTCCAAGGTCCCTTCCAACTTTATTATTATTATGTCTAAAGGTGTATAAAATTCCTAGTAAACATTTGGGCTTTTTAAGTGGGCTGGAGAAGGATTTACCATTCTAACAATAGGAATTCTTTGGATATGGGAAAGAGTGCTAAATATGTAATGCTAATATTTGGTTCAGGTTATTAGTGTGAGAGGAGACATAAAAAAATTGGCAATTCTTTTAACGAGTTCCAGAAGAAATACTGCAGTTTACTCCTGGAGCAACTGGATCACCTGTGGAACAGGCCTGGCTTTTACTTGGAGACAGCTGTCTTCAGATAATACAGACTTTTAATACAGACTTTTAACACAGCCAAGGAAGCGAGGTTGCCTGGATTGGCCATCGAGGACGTTTGATAAGCAAATGAAATATTTGCCTGGATAAAAAGGACCCATCCTGAAATATCTTGGGGGGAACAAACAGCTGCTGCCTTCTTTGTTCTGGTTTTGTCCTTTCTGTTGTTGCAGTCACAGTTGATATCCAAAAGCACATTGATCTGCCCTTCCCAGTGGTGGGATTCAAATATGTGAAGAACTAGTTCTCTGTGTGGATGCCACTTCCGGAAGTCTGTTCTGGGCCTGGACAACAAAAAATTAGCTACCGGTTCTGCCGAAGTGGTGCGAACTGGCTGAATCCCACCACTGGCCCTTCCACTGGCCCAATCTAATTTTAGGCAAATGTGATGTAAAGCCTTTCATTCAGAAGTTCTAATAAGATAAAGATACACAGCATCATCATGCTAGATAAATGAGCATTGTTGTCATGTCATACTCTACAGCAGGGGTTGGCAATCCACAGGCCCAAGGCTGGATGTAGCCCACCACCTGACATCATCTGGCCAGTAGTCCCCCCCCCCCAAAAAAAAGTATCCACCCAGGCAACAAGCAGGAGAAACTGCTCCCAGGGTGGACATTTTTCTTTTTTTCCTTTTTCTTTCTTTTTTATTAAAAGTTTTATAAAGATTACAATATTTCCCCCCTCCCACCCCCA
>NW_015398469.1:0-1740 GCF_001527695.2 Protobothrops mucrosquamatus
TCCTGACAGTTAGAACAATTAACCAGTGGAACAACCTGCCTCCAGAAGCAGTGAATGCTCCAACACTGGAAGTTTTTAAGAAGAGACTGGACAGCCATTTGTCTGAAATGGTGTAGGGTTCCTGCCTGAGCAGGGGGTTGGACTAGATGACCTCCAAGGTCCCTTCCAACTTTATTATTATTATTATTATTATTATTATCATCATCATCATCATCATCATCATCATCATCATCATCATCATCATCATCATCATTATTATTATTATTATTACAGCCCAGTGGCAGATATTTCTCTCTCTGGGCGCAAAGAGAAAATATTTGCCATGAGCTCCACATGGAGGTTGGACTAGATGACCTCCAAGGTCCCTTCCAACTTTACTATTATTATTATTATTATTATTATTATTATTATTATTATTATTATTATTACTATTACTATTACTATTACTATTACTATTACTATTACTATTATTATTATTATTATTATTATTATTATTATTATTATTATTACAGCCCAGTGGCAGATATTTCTCTCTCTGGGCGCAAAGAGAAAATATTTGCCATGAGTTCCACATGGAGGTTGGACTAGATGACCTCCAAGGTCCCTTCCAACTTTACTACTATTACTATTACTATTACTATTATTATTATTATTATTATTATTATTATTATTATTATTATTATTATTATTATTATTATTATTATTATTATTATTATGTCAGGAAAGGCTCTGGCCAATAAATTCTCAACTCCATTCAGTCACCTCCACTCCACCCCGATGCAAGGAATTACAGGATCATTAAAAGGAAAAAAAATGTTTTTTTTCCCCCCCTCAAGATTCCTCTTCCCTTTATCCCACAGCTGGTTCTTTTACCTCACGTGACAGAACTACCTGGTTTCCATGGTAACGATCCAGCTTCTGTAGAGCGCCGGGAGGCCCTGGAACATTACACATGCCTGGAATTATTTCGCATGGCCACCATGCCTGACCTTCCTGAGACTTGTGCCCACCTGCTCTGCAGCATTTCTGCCCTGATCCACGACGGGGCTCTGCGTAAGTGAAAAAGTGTCCCCCAGGCAGGAAAGGGCCAACGTAGTCATTCCTCAAGGGTGTTGAATTCCAGGAACCCAAGCTTGTATGGACTGATGGTGGGAACTCAGCAGCTTTGATATTCCTGAATCTGATGTTGTAATGCTGAGGGCAAGGGTAGAGCCCAGTCTCTGAAAATTAAATGGGGATAAACTCCTATAATCAGCAAGTCTTGGTCTGACTGCTGGAAGTTTCCTCAGGCTGAGCTATAATCTGTACATAAGGAGACATTATGAGAGAAGTATAAGAAAGGGATTTTTGCTATGAATGATTGTTTTGCAATCAGAAAACATTATTTCCAGACCTGTGGCTGAAATGTCCAAAATATTATTTTACAATCATCGGGGCTAGAAACCTTTAATCTTTTCAAGCTGATAAACCAAAGGCTGAGAATATCAAGAATGCAGAGCAGTTGCCTGATTACTGTTGAAAACCACGTCTTGATTCCTTGGTTATTTTATTATCTCCAATAGCTTTTTGGGGTTTTACTGCATAATCTATGAATAACATAAGCAGGCATGTCCCTAACGCTTCTTGCCTCTGAGTCAGCTCTAGAGCAGGGGTCTTCAAACTTGGCCCTTTTATGACTTGTGGACTTCAACTCCCAGAATTCCTCAGCCAGCGTGCCTGGCTGAGGAATTCTGGGAGTTG
>NW_015398469.1:4740-6939 GCF_001527695.2 Protobothrops mucrosquamatus
TGCAGAGTTAATTTAGGAAGAATCAGCGTGACATCTATGAACCAGCTAGAGTCTATAAAGAGATGATAGATAAATTGCATAACTAAATAAACAATTGATGCCAGAGGAAGTTTAGCAGAAAGTAGGTTACCTGAGAGTTTGAGGGGAAAAAATGTTAAGAAGTAATATGTCGGAGGGTGCTGCAGAGTGCAAAATTAACCTGTAGAATCATAGAAATTAGGAATTAAAAGTCATGTAATAGGCCATCCAGGGCTGGCTCCAGTAAGTAATGTCCATCAAGTAGCTATAGAGCAGGGGTGCCAAACTCAAATTCACTGAGGGCCGCATCAGCATTGTGGTTGCCCTTGGGGGGGCCGGGTGGATGTGGCCAGAGTGGGTGCAGCCTACTGGGTGGGTGTGGATGGAGTGGGTGTGGCCTACTGGGTGGGCGTGGCCAGTTCTACATCATTCCTGTCAAGGGTGCCTGTGGGGGCCTGGGCAGGAGTGGGACAGATCTGAGGGTCTCTGACAGAAGGGGGTAGGACCAGGGCAAGTGCCAAGGCATGGTCCACTGGGGCAAGTGCCAAGATGGCCACCACAAAATTGTACATTGGCTCCCGGCTGGCTTGGGCCAGGGCCAAGGCAGCGGGGGCCGTTCCTTCACTGTTTCCAGAATGGCTTCGCGGGCCACATGAAACTACTTTGCGGGCCACATCCGACCCCCGGGCCTTGTGTTTGACATGTCTGCTATAGAGCATCTATCTCACACCTTTGGTGATTGAGAGTCTACCATTATTCTAGGGAAGACAGCTCTTCTTCATCAGGAAATTCCTTGTGTTATTCAGCCCAAATTTCAATCCATCTCACCGGTCCTTTTCTTGTCCTTGATTTTCAAAAGAGGTTCAAAGTTCTTTTGATATAGGTCATACGACCCCATCAGTATTTCTATTTTGTAAGACCTTCTTCTTCTTCATTGGACATCATAATGCTGGTAGTGCTCCACTGAACCCGCTGCAGCAGGTTTGATATAATATCGATATAAGTGCCAATTCTGGACAATACCAATTGTGAAAAATAACCTTGAAAATGTCGTGAAAATTTCAGATGCCCGTCATTGCTTGAACTTTTGCTTTACTTGCAGGTGCCTCGATGGATACTATGGAGACCCAGTCCTGGGATCAGGGCAACAGTGTCGGCCGTGCCCTTGTCCAGGATATCCAGGATCTCGGCACTATCACGGCATTTCGTGCCAGGCTGACAGAGAAACAAACCAGATAGTTTGCTTGTGTGCTCCTGGCTATACAGGTAAGGTATACAGGAAGTTCTCACTTAACGACTAGTTGCTTAGTGACCATTCAGAGTTAAGGCAGACCTCCACAGAGCTACTAATGGCCTGATTTTGAAGTTCCGGCAGTTGTCCCCCCCCCACATCATGTGATCACATTTAATAATTGGCTTGTGTTTTTATGGCCGTTTGTGATGTCCCACGGTCCCATGACTCTGATTTTCTGCAGGGTTGGTTTTTTTTTTGCTGTCTTTGGCATTTATTTCTGGTTTCTGGCAAAAACAGAATGCCCATTTGTTTAACAAGTATGGCATTCGCTTAACAATTATTGCAAAGGGGGTCATAAAATCAGGTACAGTGACAAAGCGACCTGCCTAAGAACTACCATGACTTATATCTGTAATTACAGGCTCAATTATGGTTTGTAAGTCGAGGGCTGCCTTTATCCTGGGGCAAGGAAGGTGTATGATTACCGCAATAATTTAAGTTTCAGAATTCTGTGATGCTCCACCCTTTGCAAGCCCACCTTCTCTAACATCCCTTTGAAGCCCTTTCAGACCCTTGCCGCAGTTATGCTAAGTAATAATAGTAGTAGTAGTAGTAGTAGTAATAATAATAATAATAATAATAATAATAATAATAATAATAATAATAATAATAATAATAATAATAATAATAATAATAAAAAGTTGGAAGGGACCTTGGAGGTAATCAAGTCCAACCCCCTGCTCAGGCTGGAAACCCTATACCATTTCAGACAAATGGCTGTCCAGTCTCTTCTTAAAAACTTCCAGTGTTGGAGCATTCACCGCTTCTGGAGGCAGGTTGTTCCACTGGTTAATTGTTCTAACTGTCAGGAAGTTTCTCCTTAGTTCTAGGTTGCTTCTCTCTTTGGTTAGTTTCCATCCGTTGCTTCTTGTCCTGCCTTCAGGCGC
>NW_015398470.1:0-1821 GCF_001527695.2 Protobothrops mucrosquamatus
CACACAGCAGCTTGATTGCACACTGTGAATGCTGTTTATTGGAGAAGGGGTACAATTTTGTGTTCAGTTTGTAGTAATGTAATACTAAATGCTAATTAGACCTCTAAAAATAATTAGAACCTCTTGCAGCCAATTCAGCTGATAGAAACAAAGACCTTTAAAGCCACCAGATACTCTTTCATGGCAGCAGAGCTGTACTGTGTTTGAAGACTGGGGAGTTCTTAAAAAACATTTTAATTACAGCATTATAAATAGCTGCATTATGTTAAGGCAAACAGTTCTGTTGTACATTGTGGAGTAATAGGTGACCCTGGCAGGGAAGAGCAGGAGTAATGGCCTTGTGGTTTTAAGCACATGGGGAGTGATCAGGGCTGGGTTTCCGTCCATGCAAGGCAGAGAGCAGCCCATGTCCAGTTATGGTTATTGGGAATCTCATCTGAATGAAAAGCTATTCTCCTTGTTAGAATAGGGTACTGTAGTGTAGTGTAGTGTAGTGTAGTGTAGTGTAGTGTAGTGTAGGGTAGGGTAGGGTAGGGTAGGGTAGGGTAGGGTAGGATAGGATAGGATAGGATAGGATAGGATAGGATAGGATAGGACCAGACCAGACCTGCCTCCAGAAGCTGTGAATACTCCAACACTGGAGGTTTTAAAGAAGAGACTGGACAGCCATTTGTTTGGAATGATATAGGGTTTCCTGCATGAGCAGAGGGTTGGACTAGATGACCTCCAAGGTCCTTTCCAACTTTATTATTCTATTCTATTCTATTCTATTCTATTCTATTCTATTCTATTCTATTCTATACTCTACTCTACTCTACTCTACTCTACTCTACTCTACTCTACTCTACTCTACTCTACTCTACTCTACTCTATTCTATTCCATTCCATTCCATTCCACAATCTATTCTATTCTATTCTACTCTACTCTACTCTACTCTACTCTACTCTACTCTACTCTACTCTACTCTACTCTACTCTACTCTACTCTACTCTACTCTACTCTACTCTACTCTACTCTATTCTATTCCATTCCACAATCTATTCTATTCTATTCTATTCTATTCTATTCTATTCTATTCTATTCTATTCTATTCTATCCCATCCCATCCCACCCCACCCCATCCCATCCCACCCCACCCCACCCCATCCCATCCCATCCCATCCCATTCCATTCCAGATGGGGAGTGTCAAGAGGCTGACCTGGGCAAGATCTGACATGAAGTGGGGAAGGAAGGACTGAGTTGTCAACCAGGAGGTGGATTGACACAGGCCAGAGACAGAAGGAAGCATTAGAAAAAAATCTCTACCCGTCTTGATTTTGTTTAGTATAAGATAAGATAGGAATTTAGGCAGTGTTTCACAGTTCTGCTAATACATTCACAACCACAAACCACACTTCATTCCTGGATTCTTTGCAGTGTTTGTTGCTTCACCTGGCCTTCCTGAAAAATGTTTTGCTTTAATCTCGGGAGGAATGGGAAAACAGGCTCAGGCTGTTATGACCAAACACGGACTCGTTTTATTCCGAAAAGGCCCGATCAATTTTACTTTTGTATTAGTTTTATCAAACATTTTCAAGAGTCCAAGATGCATATAGAGGGAAAAAACATAAAGAAAAAAATATCTTAAAAAATAATCCCATATATTGTTTTTCCCAATGTTCCACCAATGAGCTGGAACAAATTTGGAGAAGCCTGCAGAGCGTGGAATTCTTCTGGAATTATTTTCAACCCCTTTACCTGCAGTGGCCAGAGTCTATATTTTCTTTCGTGTAATGATGTGACATATTGCTTCTCTTTCTTTTTCTCTCCGGGGAGTAAT
>NW_015398470.1:4803-6939 GCF_001527695.2 Protobothrops mucrosquamatus
CTCTTCTCTTCTCTTCTCTTCCCTTTCTTTCCATCTTCCCTTCCCTTCCCTTCCCTTCCATCTTTCCATCATCCTTTCCCTTCCCTTCCTTTCCATCTTCTCTTCTCTTCTCTTCTCTTCTCTTCTCTTCTCTTCTCTTCTCTTCTCTTCTCTTCTCTTCTCTTCTCTTCTCTTCTCTTCTCTTCTCTTCTCTTCCCTTCCTTTCCATCTTCCCTTCCTTTCCATCTTCCCTTCTCTTCCATCTTCCCTTCCCTTCCCTTCTCTAACACCATACTTTGAGGTCATTGTAATGACTGTGTTGAAAGCTGAACTTCAAGTGCCATTCCTCAATAGGAAATCCATTAACAAAAGTTGAAGGTCGCCCCTCCCCCCCAGGTTAATGAAAGCTGGACAGGCAAAGCTTCAAAATATTTGCCTTTACTGGTCCAACTTTCACAGATGTTAAACATTTAACGATGGTATTTAGAACCATTTGAACCACATTAAAGTCCGGCCACTAGAGTGTTGAAACAGTTGGGCTGCATCATAAAACACCTATAAAGGAATTTTAAGACATTAGTCGGCTTTGCTGTTGTGTCAGTAGAGAAAACATTCGTGTTGCCTTGTGTGCACAACTTGATAAATTGGTTAGGCACCGCAAGTTAAAATGTGCCAGATACACAGGCTTGTAATTGCTGTATGAATTTGGCAGGTATATGCAATTTAAAAGTATGTCAGATATGACAAATTATTGTTGAACTGTGCTACAGCCTTAGTAAGATCACATCTGTTCATTCCACACAGAGAATTGGATGTGTGGCTTAAAGTGTATACTTACTGATATTGCCTTGTTGTTTCAAATATTTAGCAGGCTCTTAGCGACAAGTAAAATAATTACGCTCGGGTTATAAAATCTATTTGGCACGTAGGTGTTGGTTTTGGGGACTCAGATACAATATGCTGGAGGCCATGAAGACCGTTTTAGGGCAGGTCAACTTGTTCTCACGTGCACAGATGTAACAGATGGCACGTCGATTGTGTGCGTGCGTGCATGTGTTGCGCCCACCTGTGTCCACACTAAGGAGTAATTCTCCAAAACCACACTTTTGCATTCTGATAACAATTGACACCTCTGACAATATGACCCGAAGGTAAATAACGGCAGATTGCAAGTACTGAAGATGTCAACTCTTTTAACCTAATTCACTGATTTTATTGGAGGAAGCTAAGGATCTTTTGATGCAGACCCTCAAAAAGGGGACAAACTGCTCTGAAGCAATTCCTTGTGTGGTTCTTGGTTCCTGGGAACCGACATAAAATTTGAGAAATTCTGTGTGGTTTTTAGTGTTGTCTCTCTGCTGTTAGGGCATATGGATTCAGAGGAAATGAAATTATTAACTGTTTGCACTTTCGTTACACATTTTTCTTTGTCAAGAGTCTTTCCCACCTAGATCAATAGTTCCAACCCTTACATTTTCTTATACCGTGATTAATATCTTCAGTATTTTTCCAAAAAGAATGGAGCTGAAAGTTTGTTTGAAAGTAAGCAAATTCATTACCAACGCCCAAACGCACCTTCAATTTATAACATCTTCTAGTGCAGCAGGGGACCCAACCTTTTGGGCACCAGGGACCGGTTCCACGGAGAGACGTTTTTCCGTGGACCAGAGGGAGGGGGCTGGTTTCGCGTGCTGCCTGCATCCCGTGGATGGGGCTTCTGGCATGCTGTGGACCAGGCATTGGGGACTCCTGTTAGAACAGAATAGAATAATAGAATAGAATAATAACTTTATTGTCACTTTGAATGTACACTCATCGGCATACGTTAAAATGAAACTTCGTTGCATACAGCTGTTCTAATGTTTATATATTTTAGTGCGTTGCTGAATGCAGACTGAATCAACTGAGCTATTAACTGAGCCATGCTGGCTCAGGAATTCTGGGAGTTGAAGTCCACCAGTCATAAAAGAGCCAAGGTTGCCTACCCCTGGGTCAGACCCATCACAACACCCTCACTCCACACACCCACACCTGAAGCCCTGATAAACTGAAGAACACTGCCATGCCCTGAACTACACTGAAGATGTTACCTAGTCTGGTGATAAAACGTTTGGAAACCAACCCACAAGCTCGGAAGAATGAACTTCCACCCTTTAA
>NW_015398471.1:0-6938 GCF_001527695.2 Protobothrops mucrosquamatus
GTAAATTCTTTCTTGAGAAGTTATAACTTAAACTTATACAAAATAAGTTATACAAGATAAACCTAAACAAAATAAGAGTTCAGCTTTAGTCTATATCATTATTCAATGAAGTTAAAGAATAGATTTAATTGAATAGATTTGCACAGTTAATGAAAACCTCTAGGTTGAAATTCATGTCATTGTTTAAGATGAAGCAGGGAGAAAAAAGTCCAAATGCAAGAAACAGCAAATATAAGGAAAAGGGGAAAGCAAAACAACAGAAAGGGGAAATTGCCCAAGTCAACACTAAATTATAGTGAACAGCAAAAAGAAGCAAGGACTAAACAAATAATACAAGAATAATAAAAAAAACAACATAAGAAATTAAAGATAACAGCTGAATTTGGAAGACAATTTAAGAAAATAACAGAAAACAAGAAAATATTTTATGTGTAGATAAAAGGCAACCATTTGAGAGAGAAACTATGAAGAAGAGAAGCATGACTCTAAATAAGAACTGTACAAATAAAGATTCCGAATTTGATATGAAAGTTTGATCACCAAACTAGAACCAGACGTTCTGGAAGGTACAGATAAATGGGCCCTAGAAAATGTTGTTAGTAACAAAGCTGAAGTAGCAAAAGCAAGGTCAATAGAACTAGTAAAAACTTGCAACTTGCAGATATAAATAACAGAGCAGGAGTCAAGTGAGTGGAAATAATCAATCCATATTCTGGTACCCAAAAAAAAGCAGTGTCAAACAATTTCACTTATCTCATACATGTGATTGTGCTCAATATTTTGTAATCCAGATTTCAACAAAACATGGATCTACCACATGTGCAGGCTAGATTAGTGCGACCACATTGCTAACATCGTATAGATGATAGCAATGGTAATCCTATGAATTATACAAAGGATTTTGACTGTGTAGACCACAAAAAAATTGTGGATTGCTCTTTAAAACATAGGTGAACCCGTTTCCTGTTGAAGAATTTGTATGACAACCAGGAATATTGGAATTAAATACTGAGCAACTTAAAGGTTCAAATCAGGAAAGGTTACGTCAAGATTGTACACTTTGATATATTTAAATTATAAAATGCTAGTCCAGAAAAAAATCAGATTGTTGGGGAAAAGGTCAATAACTTCAAATATGCTGATGATACCATTTTGATACTTGGCAGTAATGAAGATATAACAAAATTCTTGTTGAAAATAAAAGAAGAAAATATAAAAGCCAATCTACTGTTCAAAGTCACAGAAATGTTCTGATACATGGAAACAACGATTGGGCTGGAGGAGGGGTTGCACTGATATATTTGAAGAGAAGAACGAGGGGGGACATGATAGCAGTGTTCCAATATCTCAGGGGCTGCCACAGAGAAGAGGGAGTCAAGCTATTTTCCAAAGTGCCTGAAGGCAGGACAAGAAGCAACGGATGGAAACTAATCAAGGAGAGAAGCAACGTAGAACTAAGGAGAAACTTCCTGACAGTTAGAACAATTAACAGTGGAACAACCTTCCTCCAGAAGCGGTGAATGCTCCAACACTGGAAATTTTTAAGAAGAAACTGGACAGCCATTTGTCCGAAATGGTATAGGGTTACCTGCCTGAGCAGTGGGTTGGACTTTATGACCTCCAAGGTCCCTTCCAACTTTATTATTATTATTATTATTATTATTATTATTATTATTATTATTATTATTATTATTATTATTATTATTATTATTATTATTATTATTATTATTATTATTATTATTATTATTATTACTATTACTATTACTATTATTACTATTATTACTATTATTACTATTATTATTATTTTATTTGTGGGCTTCCTAGATGCATTTAATAATAATAATAATGATAAAGTTGGAAGGGACCTTGGAGGTCATCTATTCCAATCCCCTGCTCAGGCAGGAAATCCTATACCATTTCGGAGAAATGGCTGTCCAGTTTCTTCTTAAAAACTTCCATTTGGTAGAACAACATGTGTGAGAGAAGTCTGGCTAGATGGGCCTAGATCTGAACTATCAGGGCTATTTTTATCTTCTGAAGTAGGTGGAAAAGTTGAAGCAGCAACAGACTTTTTTCTTCCTATGTTTGAAATTTCAAAGGGATTGTAACTATAGTTTTAAAATTCAGAGTTTTCTGCTATATGGGACATACTTTGCTACTTGGGAGAAAGGCTGTGATGGAGCTATAAAAATATTAAAATGCAGAATTATTAAATATTTTAAAAATATTTATTCAGAGGTTCCAGTTTTGTGTCATGGTGAGAGGGACACAGGAAGGGAGGGCTCTGCCTTCCGTGCCAATTTCGCCCTGCTGGGGGCCCTAAAAAGGGCCCAAAGTTGCCCCAAAGAGGTGATGAATAAGGAGGAGTGTCTTGTCGATCACAGAGAGATGGCGGTCTTTCTGTTTGATCCGAGAAAAGTCCTCCAAACTGGCAGGGGAAAGACTGGCTACATTCCTGTGGCCAGCCATTAGTTGCTGACAACTGAATAAGAAAAGCACCAATTAGCACATTGAAAATGGCATGTTTGGAACTGGGTGAGAATATTGATCCTTTATTTACTATTTTACAACTGAATTTCCTGGAAAAGTTTCCCAAGAAGCTAAAAACCTCTGAATGTGAATGGAAGTGGCATTTTAATTTCTATGGGGGACAGAAATACACAATATTAAAGTGGAAGTAACATAAAGCTACAATTTTGATAAATTTGAGAACTGAGATAATTGTTAAGATTTTCTCTTTAGAAAAAAAAACATTGATGTGAAATATAAGAAATCAATTCTTTGTCTTAAGAGTGGAAAATGGATTTTGAATGACATTTAGTGGTGGATTTGAGTACAGCACTCTAACTAGCTTCCTGGCTGCTTAGGACTCCTAGATTAAGGGAAAACAGCTGGCAATAAAGGAAATATTTTGGCATACTTATCATCCTGACCTTTTTGGACTATAAACACCTACTGAGCTTGGACTTTTAATCTCAAGAGCTAGTGGGAGAAAAATAAAAAAAATAACCTTTGATTACGTCTGGCTGGGAAAGACTTTTGAGCTGTTTTCAGGGAGGTTGAACATTTTGAACACTTTGAACATTGTGGATTACAACTTGACTGACTGACAATTTTTGGATGCCTGAGACAAAGGATCACTATAAAATATTGCTTTGGAGACTGGACCTGTATTCTGGAACCTATTGGATATAAAGGCTATATATAAGAGCAGAAAACTAGAGGAAACTTTGTTCTACTCTTACTGAGACTGGTGATACTAGAGGATCTCCAGGAATGATGCATCAAGAAAAAACAAACACCTTTCAGAAGGAAATATACTCTACGCTACAACTAATTCACAAACAATTGTTACATATAAAGAGGACATAAAAAGAAACCATAATGAGACTAAACTAATTTAGATAATATAAATGAGCAAATCTCCAAATTAAATTTACAGCTAGAAAGTTCCCAGACAACGACTACAAAGTATGAACAGATAAACCAGAAATCAGAAGATGAAGCAGAGGAAATGGATCTAGAGATGGAAGAGATAAAAGAAGGAAAATATAAACTACCATATACAAATAAAATACTGCAAGACTTACCCGTAACAATGAAAATGCAAAAGACCCCTTACCCCTTAAGCCTGCAAAATTGTCCTAGTGGACAATCACTTAAATATGAGCCAGCAGTGTGCTGCAGCTTCCAAAAAGGCCAACACACTGCTAGGCTGCATTAACAGAGGGATAGAATCAAGATCACGTGAAGTGTTAATATCACTTTACAATGCCTTGGTAAGGCCACACTTGGAATATTGCATCCAGTTTTGGTCACTGCGATGTAAAAAAGATGTTGAGACTCTAGAAAGAGTACAGAGAAGAGCAACAAAGATGATTAGGGGACTGGAGGCTAAAGCATATAAAGAACGGTTGCTGGAATTGGGTATGTCTAGTTTAATGAAGAGAAGGACGAGGGGAGACATGATAGCAGTGTTCCAATATCTCAGGGAGTTAAGCTATTTTCCAAAGTGCCTGAAGGCAGGACAAGAAGCAACGGATGGAAACTAATCAAGGAGAGAAGCAAGGAGAAATTTCCTGATAGTTAGAACAATTAACCAGTGGAACAACCTGCCTCCAGAAGCGGTGAATGCTCCAACACTGGAAATTTTTAAGAAGAGACTGGACAGCCATTTGTCCAAAATGGTATAGGGTTTCCTGCCTGAGCAGGGGGTTGGACTAGATGACCTCCAAGGTCCCTTCCAACTTTTTTATTATTATTATTATTATTATTATTATTATTATTATTATTATTATTATTATTATTATTATACACCTGATGACAAGGAAGAAGATTTTAAAAAATGGAACATAAGAGTTGTCAGGGGAAATATTACAACTTGGGAGACAAAAATAAAAAGAGAAATTGAGAGAGAAGGAAAGTAGGAGTTGCTGAAGGAACATAAATGGGTGGAATTCCCCCCCCCCAAAAAAAAAAATACTTCACCTAAATTGTCTTCCTCATGTCAAGCAACTTTCACAAAAATAGAAAGAAAATTCCTGGGTGATTTAATTGCCTTGGCTTGGAAAGCTACTTGGCAAAGAAAGAAAGTGAGAGTTAGATTTAAAAAAACAGAAGATTTGACTTATTAGAGGGGGCATCATATGTTTAAATACTTGTTTGAATATAATTAAAAGAACAGATGACCCTTAGATATAATTAGACTTTTATAATGAAAGGTATGATTTAGAATTAAAATAGCATTTTTTTCTTTTCTTTTTTTGATATGGGAAATATGAAAATAAGAGGAGGATTGGTATGAATAAAATGTTTAGCTATATAAATGTAACTAATATTGAGAAAATCATAATTGATAAAATACTTCAAATATTGAAAGCACGAAAACAGGATATTGGTTTATGAATTGTTATTATTCTTATTTGTATAACATTAGTAAAATATGCTGAAGATGTTTATATCTAACTTTGTATACATCAACAGTACCAAAAATTGTAACTGTGTAATGAGGGGAAAATGGAAAAAATATGGGGAAGAAAGGAGGATCAGGGAAAAAATACTGGATTGTGCAGTACTGAATAAATTTATATTGAAGAAGTTAATGTTAAATATGTGAACCCAGACAACATGTTGTTTACTAAGCACGAAAGACTGTAATTCTTAAAAATTAATAAAACATTTAGAAAAAAAAAAGTTTATTCAAAGGTAGATGGGAAAGGAGATCTGTACTGTAAGCCTACCGTAACTGGACCCTCAGAAAGGCTGAACACAAATAAACAAACAAACAAACAAACAAAAATGCCTGTAATCTGTAGTGCTGAGGAAAAAATGTTGAGAATACAGGTGTCCTTAGTTAATGACTATTTGTTCAATGACTATTTGAAACTGGAACAACAGATTAACACTGTATATTATGTTTTATAGATAAATACAATAAATTTTCCATTTTCCAACTGCAAAAATAATCTTTTCCAAGATTATGCAGTATATTTGATTACACAATTACTGCCAGTTTGGAATGTTTCCTGCTGTTGTGTGGAAAAAGTATATTTTCTTCCAATATTCATAGGATAGATTGCATATACTCTGGTAACACATTCTCTGACAAGGCTCACAAGGGTGGTTTATGTAACACTGGAACCAGACTTAATCATGTAGAACAGAAGATAAATATATTACTAGTAGCAGGAAGAAACAACCCCAGGGAAATGCAACACATTTGGTAATATAGACCAACATTATGTAATTTAAGGTTGGAAGTTTCGGAGTTGCAGTTCCTAATGCGCAATTGCAAAATTGCTTCTATTAGCATAAATAGATAAACTCATAGTACTGCCAAAATAGTAGTTGATAGATAATTGATGAGGAAAAAGAAACTTATTAGTGTCTTCACATTACAAACCACCATGTTAACTTTATACCAGAACACTTTTAAAATAGATAATAAAGACCTTTTAGTTAATGCAATGTTGTGCATGTAATGAACTTTATGTACAGTCAATATAAGCAGCAATGCACAATCATCAGTGTGCTCTAACTCACTGGTGCTACCAAATTTCCTGCCTCTTATTACTTTAAAAATATTGTTTTAATGACTTCTCCCCAAAAAATCCTAACATGGAATACTGTAAAATAAAGCATCAACCTCTTACATATTATTTACTAGGAGAAAAGTTTTTACTAGCGCTAAAGGAGAACATTTCTAGCTCAGAATTGAAATAAGGGGTCCTTGGTGCTTGCTGAGCTTGTTTGTTTCCTTGGAGATATTTCATTACCCAGACTAGGTAACATCATCAGTGTTAATCAGTGCTAGAATCCCACGAGGGTGCATTTTGGGAGAATAATTTAGATACTGATAAATAGTTGTTTTATGATTGCTTATGAAGCCATTTTATGAATCAAGAAATCATCTGTAGTAATCATTCCATCATCTGCCATTTCCTTTCCAAATTTCAGATGTGGCCCATATTCAAAAGTTATCTGTCTTTCAGATATAATGTTTCTGGTGATACGTCACAGAATTTTTCAGGTGTCTGAATTCTGTAATGAAAGGTACAATCCTACAATCCCTGTAAAAATTATCCCAGTCTATTAATATAAGAACAAAGCAAATGTTCATATTTTCAGTCTCCTCTTTTTTAGATTTTAGGTATTGAGTTGTCCTCTTGGAGTTTTGCATAAGGGGTGAATGTGGCAACGTGACAACTAGCAATACCCAGGCTACAGAAAGCCATTATATATATTTACTTCAGCTGCTTTGCAACACCATCAAAAAATGGATGGCCAACTTGTTCACTTGGAAGGCTGGCAAGAAACTGCCTAGAGTTAAAACTTTGAGACATAGGTCAGCATAAAGCCCTGCACTGTGTAGGCAAATTATCTGTTCTGCACAAATCATCATTTATTCTTGTGTATAGTTATGTCATATATGAGTTCTT
>NW_015398472.1:0-2055 GCF_001527695.2 Protobothrops mucrosquamatus
GAAGGAAGGAAGGAAGGAAGGAAGGAAGGAAGGAAGGAAGGAAGGAAGGAAGGAAGGAAAAATCCTTTTTCACTTGGGTCTCATTGTTTAGACTATACCTTGAGTACTTTTTCAGGAGACTTAGAAAGAATAAAATGAGATGCTATAAAGATCTCTTCCTTTGTACTTTTTCAAAAGGCTCAAAAATGAATGCTACATTCTTTGTCTGCTACGAACTGAATTGAAGTCCCCCCCCCAAAAAAAATACACTTTTTTATTCTGGCACTACATGTAGACCTCAGCAAATTGGAGAATTTCCGCTTTAATAATATCTTCTATCTAAACGCTAGTCTAATACTAGGTCTGATGCTCTTTAACATTTTAAGTCACATTGCTCTTCCCAGAGTACAACATAAAGAAAAAACTGGAAAGCAGTTTTATGGATACAGAAGTAAGCCCTAGTAAGGCCATCAGGGTGTCAACTCCAAATGAATATGCATAAGTTTTCAGCCGTTGACCATAGAACTCAACAAACAAAACCACCAGTCTCCTGTTTCACCTACCAGGAAGATCTCGGATCATATTATTAGCAGACATTAATGTACAATTAGTAGAAAAAGATGAAAAATGTAACAGATGAAATTCAAATCAGAGCAAATCCTCAGGGAATTAATAATAATAATAATAATAATAATAATAATAATAATAATAATAATAATAATAATAATAATAATAATAATAATAATAATAATAATAATAATAATAATAATAATAATAATAATAATAATAATAATAATAAAGTTGGAAGGAACCTTGGAGGTCATCTAGTCCAACCCATTGTGTGATATTTCACAAACCTCTGCTGGAAAGAAATTCCCTGAGGATGGGATCCAGCATGAGTCCAAAAACTCAGAAGACTAAGCCTCTGGTCCCAGTGGCTGACCCAAATTGGATCAGCTCAGTTCACACACACCAGGTTAAGCCCTGGTTTGTTTGACTGCCATTTATTGCATACATTATATTTGGTAGTGCTCACACAATACACCAAACAGGTCGGGCCCCTCAACACATGCAACGTACAAAAGAAAACCGATGGACCTTGGCGGGCATCATTTTAACTCCTTTTTAAAGGGACCGTGCTGCTGACTTCTGAAGGGAAGGGAGACCACTGAGAAATTCCACGGCTAAAACCCAGGTTGAGAAGGTTTTTGGTTTTTTGGGGTCTATTTGTACCTAGCTATCACGCTGTCACAGGAGTCAGGTTGACTTGAACAAAGCTTTGTCTTCTCAGAATCAGAAAAGCATACTCTTCAAGGTTTCTCCATAATGGAGCCACGAAGATGCCATCGTGCGTAGACAGAGTACACACATACTGCCGAGTTCATGCCCCTGTTAGGCATCCACTGGTAATTCTTGCTAGTGAAAGAAGTGGCATTGAGGCATTCAGGACGATGGTTACAAAGGCCAAGGCGTGCAAACACTCCAACTTATCTCCCCTTGTTTGAGGCAGCCTGAATACAGAGATGGACTAAGGTGGCTGGGTTGAAGGTCAACCCATCAGCTCTCACCTTGATGGAAAAGGAAGCTCAGGTTCTCCATCCAACTGGAGACCATGCATGGTTAGTTGAAGCTCAGACACTACCGTTTTTTTTCGAATGGCTACCCTTGTGGCTACATCCACACTGTCTCCCACTGTAGAGAAACCCTCCCCCTTAAAAATAAGAAGTTTAAATTCAAATAGTGCTACGCTGCTCGTTCTTGGTGAGAAGCTAAGACAATCCCTGGACCTTTGGGAGAACTTCCGAGGGGAGGTGTCAGTGTCTTCTAATAGGAATCTTAGCCAGACTTTTGAAAAATAATAGTTCAGTGCTGATATGAATGGTTTGGGTGGCTTGATTTGAGATGGAGACAGAGAGAGAGAGAGAGAGAGAGAGAGAGAGAGAGAGAGAGAGAGAGAGAGAGAGAGAGAGAGAGAGAGAGAGAGAGAGAGAGAGAGAGAGAGAGAGAGAGAGAGAGAGAGAGAGAGAGAAAAGGGAGAGAGAGAGAGAGAGAGAGAGAGAGAGAGAGAGAGAGAGA
>NW_015398472.1:4989-6938 GCF_001527695.2 Protobothrops mucrosquamatus
CCTTCTCCCTTGCCCGCCCCCCCTTCTTCTTCCCTCCCTCCCTCCCTCCCTGCGCTTCAGTTAAGGTTGGAAGGGTTCCTGCTCAGGGTCTTTCAATGCAACACCACTCTACAAGGCCTTGGGAAGGCCACACTTGGAACCCTGCATCCAGTTTTGGTCACCGCGATGTAAAAAAAGATGCTGAGACTCTAGAAAGAGTACAGAGAAGAGCAACAAAGAGGATCAGGGGACTGGAGGTTAAAGCATATAAGGAAAGGCTGCTGGAATTGGGGATGTCTAGTTTAACGAAGAGAAGGACGAGGGGGGACAGGATAGCAGTGCTCCAATATCTCAGGGGCTGCCCCAAAGAAGAGGCAGTCAAGCTATTCTCCAAAGCACCTGAAGGCAGGACAAGAAGCAACGGGTGGAAACTAACCAAGGAGAGAAGCAACCTAGAACTAAGGAGAAACTTCCTGACAGTGAGAACAATTAACCAGTGGAACAACCTGCCTCCAGAAGCGGTGAATGCTCCAACACTGGAAGTTTTGAAGAAGAGACTGGACAGCTATTTGTCTGAAATGGTGTAGGGTTTCCTGCCTGAGCAGGGGGTTGGACTCGATGACCTCCAAGGTCCCTTCCAACTTTATTATTATTATTATTATTATTATTATTATTATTATTATTATTATTATTATTATTATTATTATTATTATTATTATTATTATTATTATTATTATTATTATTATTAACCCCGCGGAGGGGGCTCCGGTTGGCTTCGCAGGTCGCCCCCCCTCCTCCCCCGCCCCCGAACCTGAAGACTTAAGTTGAACCCATGAGCCGGGTGCGCGCGCTAGTCTGGATGGGATTCATAGCCACCGCGCTCAGCACGTGTGGATGCAACAGTGGTTCGCTCCTTGATCTGCTTAGCCGTTTGGAGGCGAAAACGACCTTCATTACACCCGTGGTACGAATCCTACTACCGGCCAGAGAGGGGGGAAAAATGTGACGGCCCTTGCTTTGAGGTTTTCACTTAACACCATCCAAGATTGAGTTATGAGTTAAGGTGCGCAAGGATAGGCCGGTGCTGGGTTAGCTAATTCAGGATCCCGCCACCGTTATTACTGCTGCCAGCACCCCGTTGGAAGGATCCCCAGGTTTATGGTCATTTCCAGGCATCTTTGCCAGCTTTTGACGGGACCCTTCCTGGCAGGCTGAGATCGCCTAAATCTGATGTTTTCTAACTCTTATGGAAGGGTGGCATACAGGAGATCACCAAAGCAGGGGTGAAAAGCAGGGTGACCGAATCAGAACCACCCAGCCTTGCTTTACTCCTCTCTTACTATTCCGCCTATCTCCAGCCCCAACGGAATGCTTCCAAGGCCCATCGAACTCAAGGGGGGAAATTTCAATTCGGGTGCTCAGACGATTGAGCTCAATGGGGTTAACATCCATTCCAAAAGGCATGTCCATGAACGGATTTACTCCCAGATTCTTGCTCTGAATTTTAAGGAGCGGGACCTCAAATCCTATTTCTAGACTCAAAGTTAAGGTTTCCAGCACCCAGTGTGAATAAAGACAAGATAATTGTTTAGCCAAGGCTTAGAAATCACCGCGCAGCAGAGTTTAGCCTTTAACCTGGTAAATTAGTCTTTTCTCTCCAATCATGAACAAAAGATTTAGTTTGGTTTCACACTATGTACTACAAACAAATAACAAACCGAGGTTAACTTTAACTAAGCCTAAAGTGGATGGGTGGGTGAATGCATTGGTTAGGATTTTAAATGACCCTCTCTCATTTTCCCAATGCATTTATCTTCATTTCCAAAAATGTTTAAAATGGAAGGGAGGATACAATAAACCTCAAAATATTTTTTCTCAGTCCTGAAACAAACAAAAAAATCTCTATTTTCTCTCTTCCCTCTCCCCCCGCCCCAGTCATATCTTACACACAATCCAAGTGCATAAATTTT
>NW_015398473.1:0-1195 GCF_001527695.2 Protobothrops mucrosquamatus
AAAGGTAACAAGGGACTAGAGGTTTAGCAGTACCTGGCAAGTCATTTTTAGTAAAGACTTAAAGGGAAAGGGTGAAAATGATATTGCCTGGGATAAGTATGAAACTTCCTGATGGGAAGTCAGAGGTAGAAAGAGGCTGAACATAGAAACAGAAGATGAAAAGAAGGACTGAAAAATAAGTATCAAAAGTTTGCACACAATAAAAGAAATGGATGTTGTTTCAACACAGGGAATAAGGGGAGTTTATCATGTTCTAATAGGTTTAAATATATATACTGTTGTGTCCCGTGCCTGCAGAAGCAGGCGCGGGAAGTTGCAAGAGTCCCGGGCATTTGCAAAAGCTGCCCGGGACCAGACTGACCGGCGCCGGCCTTGCACGCATGCGCAAGGCGGGAAAGGACTGCCTTGTGACTGGTGGGAATTGTCCGGGGATCGGAGAGTATATATAGAGGCTTGCGCGCCTCTGGGGTTGTCGTTGTTCGTAGAATGGAGCAAACAATAAAGACTTGTTGGAGATGTTTCGTCTCAAGCGCCATTATTCCCAGGACTTAACACTGGCGACGAAGGTGGGATTCAGTCTCTACAGCTAAGAAAAGCTATAAGACTCACCCAAAAGAAGTCCGGGAAAGAAACGGCGTGGAAGTCAACGTTATCCTGCCAGTACGGAATCGCTGGAGGGTGCGTGTGGCTGAAGAAGATGACCCTGATCCTCGAACGGCGTGGAAGTCAGTGTTATCCTGCCAGTACGAAGCGCTGGAGGGTGCGTGCGGCTGCAGACGCCGACCCTGATCCTCAATCAGGGCTTGGAGACACACATTCAACAGAGAGAAGCAGCAGAAGAATCTGCAAGTGGAGTGGCCAAGATTTTGCGGCCCACTCGAAGCGCTCCAGTGACTGCAACCATCCACACGAAGGTGGACAAGCGTTACCAAGCAGCTGGGTGGAGGTCCAAGTATCGTCAGGACAAGGGCCCAGCTGAGATTCATTGCATCGGATGCGGTGGACGCCAGAAGCGTGCGGAAATAAAGGCTACATCGCTACGAGCTGCCTGGGTCGACTGAAGGAGTTTCTACTAGACAGCATGATTTGCCACGA
Source organism: Protobothrops mucrosquamatus (assembly GCF_001527695.2). Lineage (NCBI taxonomy): Eukaryota > Metazoa > Chordata > Lepidosauria > Squamata > Viperidae > Protobothrops > Protobothrops mucrosquamatus. Next base: position 1,096 of record NW_015398473.1, read on the forward strand.
TACGGCGGCTCCTTCACACCCTTCTACCAAAGGTGGCGTCCATGTCGGGCGCAGCATTGTTTATTCTAGGGGGGAGGGGTGTTGTGTCCCGTGCCTGCAG
>NW_015398473.1:5312-6937 GCF_001527695.2 Protobothrops mucrosquamatus
AGTGGAGCTGATTATTGTCTGACTTCCATTTAGAAGGTCGCCATTTGTGAGAGAAACTTTTCTGGATTTCTGCAGTGTGTTCTGCAGACTGGTGTGGGAAGAAATGAGAGAGCAGTATTTGTGAAGAAAGCAGTAGGTAAAAACCACTGGCATTTCCATGAGAAAAATCCATTAATATTCTCAGTTCTTCTGGTATCAACATTTCTCTTTGCTCTGATCAATTTTGGGTCTACCAAATATCTAACTCAAGATATTAGTACTGATTCCTGAAGGACTTGCAAACTTCTATTATAAGAGATGGTTATTCATATCCATTTGTTTTATATATTTCAACATTATAGATCTTTTCTCTCTTATGGTTATTAAGCTTGATGAGGGACTTCCTCATATTTAAACAACTATTGAACATTTGTATTTACAGCCTATTTTTTAAGTATGTTGGAAATAAACCCTCGGTATTCCCACCAATTTAATCCAAGCTATAAATAAAATATTGATTTAATAGCTATTGAAATATTCCACACTGACCAGCTTCTGGAAATGACTGGAGTTTCTACATAAAATATTTTCATGCAGTTAGATATCAACCTACCCAAATGCCATTGACAGGTGACAGAAAGAGATGGATAAATGGATGGATTCTATGTATTTTAAATTCTAAAACTCTATACTGTTACTTTCCTCAAAAAAGATTGAAATGTGAAAAAAAATATGCAGTACAGATAATATTGGACTGGTGGGGCATTAAAATGCTGTGCAATAAAAACCCCTTGTAATCAGGTGTTTAACATAGAAAAAAAAAGAAATGGCAGTTTTAGCCTTCACTGAAATTTGATCTGAACTTTCACACTATCAAAAGTACAATTTGGCTTTTAGAAGTCTCGGCCCTCAGGGATTGATTTATTTATGCTTTCCTAGGAAATTGCTTTATTCACCTCTGCCAATACAGAAAGGAATCTTTTATTTCTGAAATGATTCAAGGACAAGTAGTCCACGAGCAGTGTGTGCCATTTCAAAAGCAGCATCAAGTTCTGCTATGCCTATCAAGAGTGGCATTCCAAAAAGCTGTTGGGATCTTGACTGGCTTTGGGATTTGGGGAGCTTTAAGGGATGAAGTTATTGTCTTAAATGCTGTGCCTGAAAGGCTTAAGGCAGCCATTTGGCTCCTCTTACAATAAACTCTTCCAAATACATAACAAAGGTGAAAGGGACAGCTCTGAGACTCGTGCTTGGGATAGTTATGAGTTGTTTAAGACAGATATACTGACCATCAGAAGAGAGTTAGACTTCTTCATCTTCCTAAGAGTCTAACCAAAACTTCACTTTTTTCTGAGCAGGCATTGGATTAGTTCAGTTGTGCTTGGCAAAAATTCTGAAGGTAAAAGGCTGAAGACAGATTAATTCAGATTACAACTGAGGAGGGCAAATTTATTTTATTTATTGTTCGAATTTATATCCCGCCCTTCTCCTTGCGGACTCAGGGCGGCTGACAATCAATTAAAAACACCAATAACATCACAAAATTTAAAATTAATTAAAATGAAATATTTAACTTGTCTAATTTAAAATATAATTAAAAACCCCTCTAAAAACCCCTCTTAAAAATTACCCTAGGCCAGTCCCGC
>NW_015398474.1:0-2301 GCF_001527695.2 Protobothrops mucrosquamatus
TGGAATCTGAAAAGGAATTCTGGCACTTTCAAATCATCCCCCTTTCCAGGATATATTGAACACTTTCCAAACGGGTGGAAGAGGGAGAATTATGGTTGCTAACAGACATAAATCAGGACAAGAAGCAACGGATGGAAACTAATCAAGGAGAGAAGCAACCTAGAACTAAGGAGAAACTTCCTGACAGTTAGAACAATTAACCAATGGAACAACCTGCCTCCAGAAGCGGTGAATGCTCCAATACTGGAAGTTTTTAAGAAGAGACTGGACAGCCATTTGTCCGAAATGGTGTAGGGTTTCCTGCCTGAGCAGGGGGTTGGACTCGGTGACCTCCAAGGTCCCTTCCAACTTTATTATTATTATTATTATTATTATTATTATTATTATTATTATTATTATTATTATTATTATTATTATTACTACTGTGGCAATATATTAATCTGCATCCTTCACTTAATTGAAACAGCAAATGAAGTAAATTTATTAGAATTTTATATACATTCTCAAAGACTACATTTTTGCACAATAAACAAATTCCATCTAGCAAATAAGCTGTATGATGAGTTAAATCAGTAGTGTGCTACCAATCCTCTTGAAAAAAGTAATATAATTTTCTCTCTCTTTACAAGGGTTCAGAAAGATAGTTTAGGATCAGCAAATCCCCTGAAACAACCCATCTACTCAGAAAATCATGGATAAAGGAAATGGTTCTGCCATGACTGAATTCATTCTTCAAGGATTCACGGATAATCCCAAAATGCAGCCGGTTCTTTTTACGGTCTTCCTCTTGGTTTATGTCATCACTGTGTTAGGGAATCTGGGGATGATTCTATTGATTTGCACTAAACCCCAACTTCACAAACCCATGTATTACTTCCTGGGCAACCTCTCCTTTGTTGATCTCTGCTGTGCCTCAACCATTGCTCCTAAAATGCTGATTGACTTATTAAGTGAAAGTAAAAGAATTTCTTACAGTGGCTGTGTTACACAGCTCTTTCTGTTTGCTATCCTTGCAGATGCAGAATGCCTTTTGTTGGCTGTGATGGCCTATGACAGATACGTGGCCATCTGCAATCCACTCCTCTATCCAACCGTAATGTCCAAAAAGGCCTGCCAGAAAATGATCACTATTGCGTACTTTACAGGCCTGATAGATTCAATGATACAAACTTCCTCTACATTTCGGCTATCTTTCTGTAGCTCCAATGTTATCAATCACTTCTTCTGCGATGAGCCTCCACTTCTAATACTCTCCTGTTTTGATATCCATATTACTGAGATTGTGTTATTTACCTTTGTTGGCTTTGTTAAAGCAAGCAGCATTGGAATGATTCTTGTATCCTATGTTTACATTTTGGCTACAATCTTGAGAATGCATTTTCTTGATCTCAAAACCTAAAAGACATTATAAGGGACTATAAGGAAAATATATAACCATTGAACTTTTTGAAATGATGGATTCTAGCCTCTAATCAAAAATTGACTTGAGACTATATTTGCTGATAAGTTTATTGTGAATATTGATTTTTGTTATATATATTGATATTTAGGGTTAAGGGTTAAGTATATAATTGTATAATTGTGTTCAATATATTTAATTAATAAGTTACTATTATACATAAAGCACAATACATTTAGCCTTAATATAGACAACTTAGATACTCTGGAAAGAAACGGAGGGACTGTAAATAAGTGGGGTGGCTGGTTTGCAGAGTTGAGAAAGATGACAAGTATCCCTAATCTTACGAGAGTTGGAGTAGGAAAGAAGCAGACAATACACACCTCACCAATGGAACCAAGTCCAGCTAGGCAAAGATCCTTGGAAGAGGTGACACAAAGAGACAGAGCAAATTCATTTAAAGATTTACAACTAATGTTGCAATCAATGCAAGAGGTGATGTGTAAAAATCATGAAGATATAAAAAAAAGAGATAGGGGAAGTGAGAAATGATACAGGGGAACTCAAGGAAAAGATAAGGTCTATGGATGGGAAATTTGAGTGTTTCCAGCAACAGATTATGAAAAACGAACAAAAATTACAGGAAATGGAAGAAAGAATGGGAAAAGAAGAACTGAGAGTAGACGAAATGAATGAGAGACTAGTCTAGGCTAATAGGGAATTAGAATTGACAGTTATTTCTCTGGAAGTAGAGAAGGCTGCCTATTACCTACGGATCCAAAATATTAGAGAAATGAAGGATGAAGATTTACCGGCAATGGTGACAGATATTTTGGCAAGGGCCTTAGGGACTACTAAAGAGGATATGGCGAGTGAGATTGACGAGACTTATAGAATCCACA
>NW_015398474.1:5780-6937 GCF_001527695.2 Protobothrops mucrosquamatus
TTAAAATGTCTTAGATAATGAAAAACCTTACGTCTTTTATGAGGAACATTAAGTCCACCCACATTCCAGGATATAAGCTTACACATTGGCAGGTTTCAATCCACTGACGATACTTGATGCATAAGACTTAACAAAAACCTTAGGTCGAGCGCCACCTACTGGCTCAGAAATAGCAGGTAACGGACAGTCAGCTGTAGGGTTATCAGCTGTAGGGCGGGCTGTCATCTGTCTTTCCTTCTCCTTGCGTCTATGGGCTGCACGCGTGATTCTTTGTTCTTTCCCATCAGCTTTTAAGCTCCCTTCTACATCCTGAACGGAAGCAGAAGGGAAGTCCACAATCACTTGCTCAGCTGCGTCGATCCTTTGAGATGTGGGTGGGCATTCTGCTTGCAAGACAGACGCCATAAAATCCTTAGCTTTCTTAATAGAATTAAGTCTGTAACGTTTACCAGCCAATGTTACAACTATGCCCACCGGTATATCCCATCTGAAAATTATTTGTCTATTCTTAAGCTCCTGTGTCAGAAAGGCATAGTCTCGGCGCGCTCTGAGTATTTTCGCTGGGATTTCTTTTAAAAGAATGATGTCTTGGTTTAAGATCTTGAATCTTTGTTGATAAAAGAGCTGCATTATTTCATTTCGTCTCGATTTTCTTGTAAAATAGACCACTATATCTCTTGGCAAGTTTTTTTGGCGAGCAATCCACGAGTTCACCCTAAAAACACGCTCTAGTTCCAAATAAATTTCCTGACCACAAGCCAAAGCATCCCTAAATGCGTCTGAGATTACTTGTCTTAAATTCTCCTTTGGGTCCTCAGCCAACCCACGGATCCGAATTGCAAACTCCATATCACGAAATTGGGCAATCAACACATCAGCCTTAACATTTTCCAGACTCTCCTCTACAAGTTCAAGTCTATGGTCACTTGCTTCTGCTCTTTGTTCATTCTCCTCCACCCTTTCTGCCACCGCGTCTACATATTCAGCCAAGCCTTGGAAACGAGGTTTTGAAGAATGCGAAGATTCTAATGTCATGGGAAGAAGCAACTATCGCTTTGATCCCCAAGGACAATTCAGATTTGGCATTTATCAAAAATTACAGGCCCATTTCATTATTAAATTCGGACTATAAAATTTTCATGGCCATAATGGCTAAA
>NW_015398474.1:6984-13493 GCF_001527695.2 Protobothrops mucrosquamatus
TACATATCTTGACAGCAGCCAGGCTTGCCTTTGCGCAAAAATGGAAGAGTAAGGAAATTCCCACAGAGGAAGAGTTAATACATAAAATATTAGCATGTGCAGAAATGGACAGGCTCACAATGATACTAAAAGATAAATGTGGATCAATTTTTTTTGAAACCTGGGATAAATTTTACCGCTGGAGGAATTTGAAAAGGACAGCTGGGATTAAAGACGAATGTTAAGATAGAAATGTATGTTACTTTAGAATAGATAATGTATATAAAATTTAATGTATATGTAGAGATAATGAATTGATTGTAAAATATGGTATAATCTGATAAGAATGTATATACTGGAATGTCACGTCAAATCCAATGGTTTTTTTTAATTGTTTTATAAATAAAAAGTTAAAAAAAAAAAAGAGAATGCGTTCTGCTGTGGGCAGGCACAAAGCATTTTCCACCTGTGCCTCTCACTTGACAGCTGTTGGGATATACCATGGGACAATACTCTTCATGTACTTCCGACCAAGTTCTAGCTACTCCATGGACCAGGACAAATGGGCCTCTATGTTCTACACAGTTGTGATCCCCATGCTCAATCCTTTGATCTACAGCCTGAGGAACAAGGAGGTGAAAGATGCTGTGTCAAAATCTTTTGGCCATATATGGATTTGGATTGGGGGGGAAAATGTTTTACAATAACTTGCATTTGAGGAGGGGGGACATATAGAACACATATCTTGAAGGCATGGTAAAATCAGTGGGGGATATGTGAATTTTTAAAGAATGTAGCCCTAGAAAAAATTAATAGACAACTTAATACAGCTCTCTGCTGCTTGTGGAGAAGAGGAAATTCAGTGTAAAAAAGAATATACATTGTGTACTCTTGTTCTTTCAACTGTGTATACATGGAATTGCTCAATCATCTGAATATTATCTCAATATAAAACATATATTATTTAAATATAATATAGTTTACCTGTACAAGTCTCCACTACTGCCAAAGGCCACTATTTCAGTTTAATCAGAGAAACCTGGCACTTCAACTGGTTCACTCCTTTAGCCCCTTTCCACAACATTCACCCATAAAAAGTGGTAGTTTGACACCAGTCCATCAGAAAAAAAAGTGGCAGTCATAAATAAAAATAATTTATTGTAGAAAGCACAGAATCAAAATACTTTTATAACTATGGGCTTTAGAATTCAAAAGACTGAAGCATATATAATATTATACCATTCCACATCTGTAAATTAAATACTGTTGTTGGTTCTGAATTTGTCAAGTCATAAGCAGTTCACTATGAGGTAAACCAAGCATTTCAGTGGGTTTTTTTTTTTTAGCCATAATTACACAAGCTGCTAGGCTTAGCTAGCCAATGTCTCCCAGCCCATGGATGGAGTGAGAGTTGCAGGACTCCCACAGTTGTAAAGGCAGGCGTGCTGCCGAGCACCCAAATTTTGATAACTACTGCAACAAAAAGAATTTCAGGGAGAGGTCATTAAGTCTCTTCGTTCAGCTCCATTGTTATTTCAAATGGTTGCTGAACAAATTGTCATAAGTCAAGGACTAGCTGTAAGAAACAGTAGTGCTTTCAACACACGAAGAAGACACCCTGGAATCACAGAAGGATAGCAATTGGAAAGATTTTCAGAAAGTATAATTTACAAAACGTGAAAATCAACTGTGTTAAGTCGAACAAGAAACATGACAATATCGGCTTAAGATCTATCAGTTCACTGAAATCAGCAGAATTCTCAGATATTTTTTTTTTAATTTAGGATCTTCTGAAGAAAGAAGGGAAAATAAGGTGTATTAGCAGGGTTGGCCAGAAGGCTGGCTAGGTGCAGGAATCCAGTGTGAAGAAGCCAATGCTCACACAGGATCAAAGAAAGATAAAATTCTTTTATTTCCGTACAGAAGCCAAAGAAGTCACCTTTGGGTTTCACACCCAGGGAGCACGCCAGAAATCAGGCACAGTTGTTGTTTTTTATTTCCTACAGGAAACAAAATAAGAGAATTGCTGATTAGTTACATGACAATCACACATGCAGACAAAGCAAAACCATTCCATAATATCCAAAATTATTTAATGCTGCTTCATTATCATTTAAGTTGCCACAAAGAGGAGGAGGTCAACTTATTTTCCAAAGCACCAGAGGGCAAGGCAAGAAATAATGGATGGAAACTAGTCAAGGAGAGAAACAACCTGGAATTAAGGAGAAACTTCCTAACAGTGAGGACAATTAACCAGCAGAACATCTGGCCTTCAGTAGTTGTAGTTACTTCATCACTGGAGGTTTTTAAGAAGAGACTGGACAGTCATTTGTCTAAAATGATATAGGGCAGTGATGGCAAACCGAGTGCCCAAACTGCAACCCAAAACCTATGTATCATTGGGTGCCAGGTGGGCGTGGCCCATTGGGTGGGTGTGGTTGCGTTGGTAATGGCAGATTGGGTGGGACTAAAAAGTTCAATCAATCAATTCCAACTTTGTGAGATCTTTTAATTGATTGATTGAACCTTTTTTTTTTTTTTTGCACATGGCGGAGGCCTAAAGTGAAAAGGTTTTATAAAACCCAGCTGAAGGCCTAGGACTGGGGCGAAGGCACGCGTGCCCACAGAGAGGGCTCTGAGTGCCACCTGTGGCACCCGTGCCATAGGTTCGCCACCACGGATATAGGGTTTCCTGCTTGAGCAGCGGGTGGACTAGAAGACATCCAAGATCTCTTCCATCTCTATTCTGATTGAAGTTGACTACCTCTGGGTGTGCTATGTTACTATGCTAATATGTTTTGCTTACCTCCAGGCCTTTTTCTAGATGGCTATAATCATTGCTTACGCTAAATATTATGTAATATTCCTTGATTCCAGTAACGGGTTCACTTGCAATGTATCTTAGCCAAGTGTCAAAACCACAACCTATCAGTTAGGTTATACATTACTGGTCAACCCAGGGAGAGTTTGTGATCAACTCTTCTAGTTCTTTCTAATAGGTATTAAAGAAATGTTACTTCCAGCAGGCAAAAGCAAAAATAAGCTAATGCCTCTGGCTAAAGTTAATTCATAGCTCACAAAAAAGCCTAATTATTTATTAATAAGCTAATAAGCTACCAGGCCCTCAAGTTGGAGAGATAACTAGGAACCAGGCAAATTTAAACTCATCCTACAGTGGCTCAAAATTTACATAATATTTTTAACATTCCTTCCAACGTAGATTTTTGTAGAAACAGTCACACCACTAGCACAAACTATTAATATGGATTCTCATATGCAATGCCTCAGCAAATTAAGTAAATATTAGAATAGCTGTACATACCGTCCACTTTGTATTTTTGTTTAATGCAAATTTAACTATCATTTAGATGAATGCAATAAAAATGTGGCCTAGCCCTCTGGATTATTGAGAAGCCAAAACCAATGCAACTCTAAAGAATGCAAATCTTTTTCCTTCTTTTGATAGATTTGATCTTTTTATGATTATGCTCTCAGTGTGTGTCACTGTGTATTAGAGAATATTGGGATAATACTATTAGTTTATACTAAATCCCAACATCATAAACCCATGTATTACTTTCTAGGAAACGTCTCCATTATTGATCTTTGCTGTTCTTCAGCCATTACTCCTAAAATTCTGTTTAATTTATTAGCTGAAACTAAAAGCATTTGTTAAAGTGCCTGTGTTTTACAGCTGTTTTGTATGCCATGCTTGTAAACATAGAGTGCCTTTTATTGGTTCTGATGCCCTATGACAGATATTGGCCATCTGTAATCCATTTCTCTACTCAGCTATAAAATCCAAAAAACCTATGCCAGCAAATAACTGCTATTGCATATAGTATAAGCCTTGTGGATATGATAGTAGACACTTCCTCTACATTCTGATTACCATTCTGCACATCAAATCTTATCGATCTCTTCTTCTGAAGCATATTTCCACACTTAAGGATCTCCTGCTCTGACACATACGTTAATCATGTTGTACTATTTATCTTTTTTCACTTCATTGAAGTGAGCACCATAGTTATGATTCTTCTATCCTATGTTTATATTTGGGATACAATTCTGAGAATGTGCTCAGTTGAGGGCAGGCACAAGGCATTTTCCACTTACGCTTCTCAGTTGATGACTTTTCAGATAATCCATGGAACAGTAGTCTTCATATCAAACTATTTTCCAAAACACAAAAAGGCAAGAGAAGAAACCATAGATGGAAACTAACCCAGGAGAGAAGCAACCTAGAACTAAGGAGAAATTTCCTAACAGTGAGGGCAATCCATCAATGGAATAGCTTGCCTTTAGAAGATGTGGGTGCTCCATCACTGGAGACTTTCAAAAAGGGCCTGGATAACCATTTGTCTGAAATGGTATCGGGTTTCCTGCTCAAGGGGGGGGATGTTGAACTAGAAGACCTCCAAGGTCCCTTCTACCTCGATTATTCTATGTTCATGTACCTCCAGCCCATATCCAGCTATTCAATGAACCAAGACAAATGGGCTATGTTCTACATGGTCATGGTCCCCATGGATAACCCTCTGATCTACAGTCTGAGGAACTAGGAGATGAAGAATATCACCAGATTAAAGCAATTGTCTGCAATAACTATAGATATACTCTGCAAATTGCTCTCATCCTACCTACCAGACATTCCAAGTTCTACTGTCTCTTTGTTCTCTGTGAAAGAGCCCTCCTTCCTGGAACTCCTGACTACATTTCACCAGATCAAGTCATACTTAAATGCATAATACTTAATTCTCCTTTGACTGTAATTTTTAATTCATTCTGGTTCCCTCTAATGTCCAACATTCAAGGCCCTTCTGTCAGGCCTGCCCCAGCTAGGTCCCTAGGAATGAAAGACCCTTGACTTCATTTGGTTCAAGTGACAGGTTCTTTTACTAAGGATTAGTGGTTGCAGCAAAAGCAAGGTTAGATTTGAAATTCCCACATACAACATAACTGTCAACATTGTAAACATTGGATGTTCCCGCTCTGACAACTGATGAAAATCGCAGCCATTTTCTCTCTTTGCTTTTAACATGCTTTTTCTCCTATTTAGAAATCAGGTGCAGAACGGGGGGTTGGGATGAATACTTGAACTCAGCTAGCCATAATAATAAATGCTGCTTTATGGGAACCCGAGGTCAAATTGATAACGTTTTGGCAGGCTGAGGAGCTGGGGAGAAAGCCCGCATTTCAGGCTAATTGGAGAGCATGATTTATGACTGCTTGTTGGGGATGAGAATTGCAATTTGTTATTCAACAGAGTCCAGGGAAAGGGAAATTAGTTTTGAGTTCAACTATGTAGTGCTGATACTTTTTTTCCTGAATAAAATGTTCTTTAAGGAAGAATCCTTACCTTGAAGTTCTTTTGATGGGTTTCATCTATCAGAACCATGGCAATAACATTTTTCCCTCTTTCCCCAGCCCTCCCCCTTTGACCGGTCCAGCTCTGTCCAATGGCATGCCATTTAGATGTTTTGGGAACAGTTTGCGTGTTTGGTGCTACTTGGTGCAATTTCACATTCTTTTCCCAGGCTAGGTGTCCTTGAAAACTGGAACAGGCTGGTTCTCACACCTCTGATTTCCACCAAACCTATCAACCCTCTCCCCTCTCATCTCTACTCTCTACATTCCTATTGCCCCCCTCCTCCCCCTTAACAATTAATGACAGGATGCCAACAAAGCACAGAGCTAAAGATGGCAGATCTGACAACCCCACCCTATCATTTTTTTAAAAAAGATTTCAAAATAAAAGACTCTTATAATTAAATTATTTTAAATCCATCTGGATCCTTAGTCCCATTTGTAATTTTCCAAAAACCAGGAAGAAGCAGGAACAAGAGTCACAAGTTGGAAAGCCAAACAGTCATCTCTAACAAAAATTGCAAACAAAGCTGCTACCTAATGCATCTTTTGACAACTGGCTGTAATCACTCATGTCTTTTTCAAGTGAGGAGTCTCATTGAAGACCATAGTTCTGCTCGCCTCTGTAAATGTCTAGACCTGGAGCTTGGGGATTGTGCCTCATCATCTGACTGCTCCAGCTAAACAGGAGATGCCTGTGATTGATCAGTCTCAACTGAATCCTAGCTTATTGGATCCTGAGGCTAACATCCTAAAACACATGGTCATCTTATTTATTTTATTTATTTATTTGTTTTGATTTATATCCCGCCCTTCTCCCAACGGGACTCAGGGCGGCTCACAACATATTTAAAACAACATATTTAAAAACATAGACATGTTTACAACCCCCACCAGATAAAACCAAATTAAACCAATATTTAAAGTTGTGCAGTTAAAATTATTCTTAAAAAAAAAAACAAAAAAAAAAAACCCGGTTTAAAATCCTCCCTAGGCCAGGCCCGCTTGCTGAAAAAGCCATGTCTTGAGGGTGCGGCGGAAAGTAAGGAGATCCGGAATCATCCGGATCTCGGGGGGTAGTTCGTTCCAGAGGGTGGGGGCACCCACAGAGAAGGCCCTCCCCCTGGGGGTCGCCAGCCGACATTGCTTGGCCGACGGCACCC
>NW_015398475.1:0-2487 GCF_001527695.2 Protobothrops mucrosquamatus
AAAGAGCCGAGGTTGCCTACCCCTGACCCTAGACAGCCACCTGTCTGAGATGGCATAGGGGGCTGGACTAGAAGACCTCCAAGGTCCCTCCCAGCTCTATTCTATTAAAAGACCTCCAAGGTCCCTTCCAGATTCTATGTTCCAAGATGGGGGCCGAGAGAATGCTGTTTATCAAAGCTCCACCTGTTTTGTTTTTTTTTAAAACGGGTATCCAAAGAGCTCCAAGTCCTGCGGAGGTTGGCCAGACAGAATCAGTGCCACAAAAACGGCCCTGAACGAAGGCCAGGGTAAAAATAACAACGGAATATAACGTAACATAACATAACAACATAATACAGTAAAAAGTAAAGTAAAGTAAAGTAAGGTAAGGTAAGGTAAAGTAAGGTAAGGTAAGGTAAAGTGAAGTAAAGTAAAGTAAGGTAAAGTAAGGTAAGGTAAGGTGAAGTGAAGTGAAGTAAGGTAAGGTAAGGTAAAGTGAAGTAAGGTAAAGTAAATTAAAGTAAGGTAAGGTAAAGTAAGGTAAAGTAAGGTAAGGTAAGGTAAAGTGAAGTAAGGTAAGGTATGGTAAATTAAAGTAAGGTAAGGTAAGGTAAAGTAAATTAAAGTAAGGTAAGGTAAGGTAAAGTGAAGTAAAGTAAAGTAAGGTAAGGTGAAGTGAAGTGAAGTGAAGTGAAGTAAGGTAAGGTAAGGTAAGGTAAAGTGAAGTGAAGTAAAGTAAAGTAAGGTAAGGTAAGGTAAAGTGAAGTGAAGTAAAGTAAAGTAAGGTGAAGTAAAGTAAAGTAAAGTGAAGTGAAGTAAAGTAAATTAAAGTAAGGTAAGGTAAGGTAAGGTAAAGTGAAGTAAAGTAAAGTAAAGTAAGGTAAGGTAAAGTAAGGTAAAGTAAGGTAAAGTGAAGTAAAGTAAAGTGAAGTGAAGTAAAGTAAATTAAAGTAAGGTAAGGTAAAGTAAGGTAAAGTGAAGTAAAGTAAAGTGAAGTGAAGTAAAGTAAAGTGAAGTGAAGTAAAGTAAAGTAAAGTGAAGTGAAGTAAAGTAAATTAAAGTAAGGTAAGGTAAAGTGAAGTAAATTAAAGTAAGGTAAGGTAAACTAAGGTAAAGTGAAGTAAAGTAAAGTGAAGTGAAGTAAAGTAAAGTGAAGTGAAGTAAAGTAAATTAAAGTAAGGTAAGGTAAAGTAAGGTAAAGTAAGGTAAAGTAAATTAAAGTAAGGTAAAGTAAAGTAAAGTAAAGTAAAGTAAAGTAAAGAAAAGAAAAGAAAAGAAAAGAAAAGTAATTAAAATATAAACTACATGAAATGAAAAAGGTTTTCAAGAAAAGATTGGGTAACATTTCTCCAGGGTGGTATAAAACCTCCTGCCTTGGATGGGTGGATGGACTAGAAGACCTCCAAGGTCCCTTCCATAGCTACAACTTCTGTGTTTCTATGAGAATAAAACAGGAGAGGGAAGTCAAGGCAAGTCAAACGCAATAAAGCAGAGAAGGGCAACGACTTCCCACGTGGTGGACTTTACGCTCTTGCTGATACGTCTAAAAATAGGGCTGGCCTTTTTAGCAGCTGCCCCCCAGAGCTGGCTCCGCTTCGGCCCCTGATTGAGAAGGACACCCAATCCCTTTCCCACGTCCGTCCGGCTGCCAAGTCATGTTTTCCCATCCTAGACTCATGCTTTGCATTTCTCTCTCTCTAGCCAACCCAGTGCTAGGCTGCATGAACAGAGGGATAGAATCAAGATCAGGTGAAGGGTTAATACCACTTTACAAGGCCTTGGTAAGGCCACACTTGGAATACGGCATCCAGTTTTGGTCACCATGATGTAAAAAAGATGTTGAGACTCTAGTCTAGAAAGAGTGCAGAGAAGAGCAACAAAGATGATCAGGGAACTGGAGGCTAAAGCATATAAGGAACGGTTGCTGGAATTGGGTCTGTCTAGTTTAACGAAGAGAAGGACGAGGGGGGACATGATAGCAGTCTTCCAGTATCTCAGGGGCTGCCCCAAAGAAGAGGGAGTCAAGCTCTTCTCCAAAGCACCTGAAGGCAGAACAAGAAACTCACCAAGGAGAGAAGCAACCTAGAACTAAGGAGAAACTTCCTGACAGTGAGAACAATTAACCAGTGGAACAAAAGCTGTGAATGCTCCAACACTGGAGGTTTTTAAGAAGAGACTGGACAGCCATTTGTCTGAAATGGTGTAGGGTTCCTGCCTGAGCAGGGGGTTGGACTTGATGACCTCCAAGGTCCCTTCCAACTTTATTATTATTATTATTATTATTATTATTATTATTATTATTATTATTATTATTATTATTATTATTATTATAGATGCAGGCCTTGACTTTTCTTGGGTTTGTTTCAGGTCAGCCTTAAGTCTGTCTCGTAATATGAACCTTCTGTGTCCATTCTAGAAGGGTTAGTCATCCCTCCTAACCTTGTGTCATCTGCAGATTTAGTGTCTCCTCCGTCCCATCAAAGTCCTTCCCCCAAAAGTCCAGGGTCC
>NW_015398475.1:5617-6937 GCF_001527695.2 Protobothrops mucrosquamatus
TTCTCCTCCTCACTCCTCCTCCCTTCTCCGCCTCTTCCTCCCTCTCCCCCTCCTCCTCTTCCTCCTCCTCCTCCTCTTTCTTCTCCTCCTTCTCCTCCTCACTCCTCCTCCCTTCTCCGTCTCTTCCTCCCTCTCCCTCTCCCTCTCCTCCTCCTCTCCTCAGCATTTTCACTTCCAAAGACAAGGTCACCCAAGTGAATGAAAAAATAAACAAACAGCCACGTGTAGGATTATCTGTGCCCATGAAAGGCCTTTTTACTAGCTGGGGATGAAACTTAAGAGGGGGATTTAGATGCAAATTATAGGCAGGTTTTTAGGAATGGCTCTTGCTTTGACCGGACCGGCCGTTCCAGAAAACCAGGGCCGAGAGCCAAATGCCTCCAAGAGCATCCAAACTTCCTGCTGCAAACCACAGACTCCCAATAAACCCTGGTTTATGAATCTCTTCCTTCTTCCCCTCCTTGGCCACGATGCGCAAATGCTCTTTTTAGTTTATGTACCTTTTTCCCAAGAGGAATGTCACGGTCAGGCCAGCGTGCCTCTTTCTTTGGGACAGAACATTTTGTAACAGCCGTTTAGATCTCTGTCTGGGGTGGGGTGGGGTGGGGGACAGCAAGCCACGTTGCCCTCATTTGGGGAGGGGGCAGGTTTTGGAAGACGCTGATGGACGGACGGATAACAGGTCCTGAATTTCACCCCCTCCTCCCACCCAGATACTCTGGGGAAGCTGAGAGGAAGGAGAAAGTGAAATGCAATTTATATCTTCTGACTGGATTGGACTATTGCAACGCTCTCTACATGGGGCTCCCCTTGAGGTGCACCCGGAGGCTCCAGCTAGTTCAGAATGCGGCCGCGCGGGGGATCCTGGGGGCCTCTAGATGCTCCCATGTAACACCTCTCCTGCGCGAGCTGCACTGGCTGCCGGTGGCCTTCCGGGTGCGCTTCAAGGTGTTAGTAGCAACCTTTAAAGCGCTCCGTGGCAATGGACCTAGGTATTTGCAAGACCGCCTCCTACCAAACACCTCCCTTCGGCCAGTCCGCTCCCACAGAGAGGGCCTCCTTAGGGTGCCGTCGGCCAGTCAATGCCGGCTGGTGACCCCCAGGGGGAGAGCCTTCTCTGGGGCAGCTCCTGCCCTCTGGAATGACCTACCCCCCGACCTACGTACAGTTGCGGACCTGCGCCTTTTTCGCCGAGCCCTGAAGGCCCATCTATTCCGTGCGGCCGGCCTGGCGTAGTTTGATTATGTTTCAGTGGGGTTTTTTGTATGGGTGTGTTTTTAGAACAGGCCTGTTATTTAATTCGATTTTAGAACAGAAACT
>NW_015398476.1:0-2127 GCF_001527695.2 Protobothrops mucrosquamatus
TGGTTATTCCAGCTTGCAGGACTGGCCTAGGGTAATTTTTAGAGGGGTTTTAATTATATTTTAAATTTGACAATATTTAAATATCTCTTTTAATTAATTTTAAATTTGTATTGTTATTTATGTATTTTAATTGATTGTCAGCCGCCCTGAGTCCTACGAGGAGAAGGGCGGGATATAAATCCAAATAATAAATAAATAATAAATAAATAAAATAAATACATACACAGAGAATAACAGAGAAGATAAGTAAATGAAAGACATCAAATGCATATTGACTTACCCCCTGGCTATTTGGCCTTCTACCACGCTTTCTGCTACTTGGATTCTTCAAGAAAGAGAAAAAAGCCATCCTGGATTATAGATGTTTTGGAAATTCTGTTGTGACAATTACTGCTTCTATGGGTCATACCTGGTCTCTGCAGTTCATTCAAGTGAAATCGGGTTCTTTCAGGCCCACGGAGGGTATTAATTTGATTTGATCTGATTTGATTAATTATGTTACCAGCTATCTCCAACAATGAAACCAACAACATAAAACATTGTACAATATTTACAAGAAAGTAAAATACCGTATATGAAAAGTGAGACATGACCAAAACAGATAAAGCCATGCCAACCTCTAGGGAAAAAAACACAGACATCAGGGAGAAATATGTGTTATTTTACACAAAATGGAGTGAAAGGAGCTATTTGCATAATGTAGATCAGTCATGACCATTTAAGAGAGAAATAACCAGTAGGAAAAAAGCTGTGCATTGGCCCCTCTTGTAGGCAATAAAGTTCACTCAGGGGGTTCTGAAAAGACCTTCCTCACACTTATCACAAAATGAAGTGGAATTGTGCCAGAGACCATTTTTCTCTGAACAAAGCAGCTATGAGCGTGAAGGTTTGTTATCCAAGCTTGAGGGCTGGTTTCCCAACACTTCGTTACTAGGCTAGTGCAATGGTGGAATTCAAACACCTGAACATCAGGTTCTCTGCGTGGATGCAGGCCTGGGCCTCCAAGGCATAGAATGGACTTCCGGAAGTGACATCCATGCACTTCCGGTGTGATGTTCTAACCTGGGAGACCACCTACAGGCCTCCGAGGCCTAGAATGGACTTCCAGAATCAGCATGTATTCAGCCGGTTCTCTGAACTCAACAAAATTTAGACACTGGTTCTACCGAACCAGTGTGAACCGGCTGAATCCCACCACTGGTAGGTGTCAAGTGAGGGTCTTGTGATGGGCCAGGTGTGATCAGATGGAGGCTTGTGTTGGGGAGGTACTTCAGGTGAGGGTTGTTTGAGGGTGTGAATTATCAGTGGGTTAGGAATGAGTCATCAGTCAGAGACTGGTAATGGGTCTTGTGATGGGGAGATTATATCAGGTTAGGGTCATTGGAAATTGACTCGCACCTAGTCCATCACAAGACCCTCACTTGACACTCCCACTCCTGACGCCCTTATATAAATAGATCACTGCCACAGACATCCACTAAGCACCACTGAAGATGTTACCTAGCCTGGTAACGAAATGTTTGGAAACCAACCCTCAAGCTAAGAGAATGAACCTTTACCCTCATCCTATACCCGAGCTACAGATATTTGCCATTATTGCAAAGCAGCTAGCTGTATTTGGTTAGCTACAGGATTTACAATCCAGAAGTCAGTAAAGACTTCCTTCGAAGGTTACATCTGGGACATCCTCATAATAGAGAGCTGTTTTGTCTTCCATTTTCTCCTACAGTTGCCATTCATCTTTGTGAAAAGGGTGTCTTGATGGGGTTCAGAAAAGGCCTTCCTCACACTTAAGCAATTGCATTTGACTGAGTATAAGATTTAGGACTAAATGAGAACTCCTACAGTATGTGACTCCTTTCCCTGGACATACGCATCATGGAAGTTTCACTAGATCCTCTCTCTTTTGCTACTTCAACCTCTTCTACCTTCTTCTACTCCAAGTGAGTTAGAAAATGAAAAGATAGTCCTAGTAGTATATGCAGATTTCTCTGTTCATCAAGATTCTCTACTTTATTTCCCATGAAGCTGCCCAGTCAGCACAGGGAATCTTCATTCCAATGTGGCTTATTTTAACGTCAATTATTGAAAGGAATGGTACAAAGACACCAAATGTTTTGGCCTTGC
>NW_015398476.1:5448-6936 GCF_001527695.2 Protobothrops mucrosquamatus
GATATGCTATCCCTCATGAATTCTCCAATTATGCCATCATTACGATCTTTGGTGTCTTGTATATGAATTCCGTCATTCTCCATGGGTTCTTTAACACAACATGGAATGAAAGAATCCAAAATGATGCACCTGTGGTAAAGTGTTCTAAGAGACTTTTTCTTTCTTCATTTTAGTATTCTTTTACATTCACACAATCCACGCAGAAATATGCTTGCATTGAATTTTGCTCATATTAGATTTATAGATTAAGGCATGAGTTGGTTACTGAGTTGATTAATATACATAGCTCTTGGTATTAAAGTCTTCCAGAAATCATCCACAATATGATCAAATTTGGACTTGGGGACATATTATGTAACTAAGTCAAGGAAAAGCTTACCCACAGGTTTGACACACACCCCCAATCCGAATAGTTTTCATTTTGCCTGTTTTTTTTTAAAAAAAGAATGTTCTATGGATCATTACCTTGTGTGGATGTGAGCTATTTGATCTGCTTGCTATTTAATATGTTATGGAAACTGCAGAAATGTGGCTAGACTAATAGCCAGAGTAACTGTGTTGTCTGTACTGTGTAACATGGTGGTAAACTAAGTTAGCAAGATATACTTTTATTTTAAAGTAATAATGGTTGTATATACAGATTTATCTGTCCATCAGCATTTTCCAACCATGATTTTCCATGGAGTTATTTAACAACCTGGTCTCTGAATCCCAGAGTATATTCTCTTTCAATCTATATAAATAAAAATGTAAATGTTCGTTTGTTCAAAATCTTAAATCTCCAAGAGTTCTTCACCGATTGCTTTGAAATTTTGACACAACGTTGCATTCGAATACGCGCATGTTTCTATATACCTATATTATATAGATGTCACACCTGTGACAGGTAAAAACATGCTTTTTTGAAAAACACTGCCATCTGTTGGATGTAAAAGCAACACACGCTTTTATCAGACTGAGCCACAGCAACGTGTGGCTAGGTACAGCTAGTTTCTAATAGAATTCATCTCAATTTCAGATCTGTGGTAATAAGAAAAAGACTCCAAAGGGACCTAGGCCATCTTATGTCCCAATGCATATCCTCATATAGACACCATACTATGGCAATTGTGGAATTCAAGAAAAAATATTCTTCTGGAGATTCACAAGAGATATTCAAACTGAAATGGGATGATGTCAAAAAATGAGTTGCAAGCACTGATATGCTGAATAGCTTGAAAACCTGATTGGGTTTACTCCTCCCTCCCTGTGATCATCTAATCAATGAGGTGGGGGGGGGTCACTCTTACTTTTTTTTTCAAGCCCTCTCTGTTTTCAATGTTTAAAACATGTTTTTCCAACCATCCTCAATGGCTAATTTCCCCAAGGTTATGTCTCTCTACAAACCCATCTTATACACCTTGCTCACAATACTGAATATCCTATAGGAATTGCTCCTGGAATATCAGAAGATGCTTATGGGAAGTGTTAAGAGGGTAGCTGTGTTTA
>NW_015398477.1:0-6936 GCF_001527695.2 Protobothrops mucrosquamatus
TAGAAGGAAAATGAGAAATCCAGGATAAGTTTAAATAGTGAAGACCAAAGGAAAAACACAAATCATTTTACCAATTTAATGAAAACAAAAATGGGTTTATAAACTAAGAGATATAATAAGAGCAATTGTTGTGGGAGAGAGGAATGGCCACTGTCAACAAATTCAAACATGCATTCAATTAAAATTGTTTAGAACCCAAAGTAGGCTTAAAATGCTTCAACCAACATCTAATTTAGGGTGGACATCCTTATTTGTTGTGGTAATGGATACGGTGCAAATTAAATGGGAGCATGATTATTTGTCTTTTATAGAATCATGAGTTTCCTGATCAAAAGTTGTAGGAAGTCTTGTGAACAATTTTCAGTTGAGATTTTCACACAGGCTATTTAATAATCGGATAGTGAGTGCTCCTCAAGCTTACTTGTTCTTCCATTGGGCACTTTAGTTTTTGGCTATAATATTAAAAGAGCTTGTATAGCATGGATTCACTTCTTAATAAGTAAATCATTTGCTCTCTTTTTAGTCCTACAAAATAGTTTTTCTGGGACATTACCTCTGTGCAATAGACTTTTGTGGAACGCAGTAATTAAGCAAAGTTCTTCAAATTAAGTATACCTAGAATTCCAGTTATTTAAAGCAAAGATTTAAAGACTTTCTAGTCTTTGTACTTTGTACATTTACACTCACACATTATTTATTATCTGTTCACAACAATGTGAAATCATAGCTGCCAGTTCTTTAGCTTGTGTTGACCTTCATACGCATCAAGTGCTTCCTATAAACCTAGGATGTCATAATGTATCAGTATTGTATATGTGCAGATCCAAGCCATGTGACTTTTGTAATTAACTGATAGAAATTTTGTCAATGTATAGATTTTCAAAGTACTGTCCAAGATTTTTTGGTATGGCACCCAGTGTGCCAATATCCACTGGGACCACCACAGCTGAGTATACTATAATCTTTACATTCCAATTTTCAATTTTCAGATCTTGATATTTGGCGATCTCTAATTCTTTGTCTTCTACTGTCCTCTGACATCAATTATCCACACTTTCTTCTTTTCAACCCCATTATATCTGGCGTATTATAAGTCAAGTCTTTATCTGTCTGTATTCGGCAAATCCCGCTATTATTTATAGCCATCCACTCCAGTGGACTTTCAGTAACCTACTAAACATAACAATTAAAAACATAAAGAAAACAAGACAATGTGGATTTAAAACAACCATTAAAACAGTCTCCCCCCCCCCCCCAATATTAATCCCAGCTGTGGGACCAAAGCCAAATTTTAAGGACTTTTTGGAGCCCCAGAAGTTTATGAATATTGTTTTTTCTAGTTATATACATATGTGTGTGTACCTGTGTTGCAGCAATATGTTGCCGTTCCTATTTTATGGCAAATGTAATATAGGGCAATTTCCCATCAAATCTCTGTCTCCTAATTAATTAAAATATTTAATGAGGGAGTCCCAGGTTTCAATCATAAAACTTATGTATTTGGAACATCATTTAGGATGGATCTTCAAAAGGGAAAAACATTGACAATATTTATTTTATTTTATTTTATTTATTTATATTTCATATTTCTAACCACCCATCTCCCTCAGAGAGGGAGACAATGTTGTCTATGAGGCACAACTAGCCAAAGCTGCTGCCAATATGTCATTTTTATTTTAATGTGACAGCAGAAAACACTTGTTAAATATATTATCTGAGGTGGTGGAAGACTCCTATTAATCAAAACATAATAATAAAATATTAAAAATAATGAACTTAAAGTTTAATCAAAATTTAAATAAAATATCAGTCTGATTGATTGAAATAAATGTAAAGCTTTTTCTTCCTAAGCCTGACCTTTTTATAGGCACACAATCCTTAGCACATCAGTCTAAGCCTAAGCATGGATTTTAAGCCTTTTAAAGTTTGTTCACCCTAGTTTGGGTTCATGCGTAATATTCTCTGTGGTTATGCACAACATCGCAAAATCACACCCGACTGATCTTCATCAGTGCACATGGCAATTTGCAAAATATAAGTGGAAAAGACTCTGTCCTGAAGTTATTACACTCTGGAATTCACACCTAGGTAGACAGCAAATAAAGAAGTCAGACATAAGGAATAAAGAAGAAAGAATATGTTTGTTTCGGTATCTTCAGTTGCTTATAGTTGTGCATGTTAGTAGTGAACTAACAGGAACGAAGAATGATGATGGGTGATGCTCTTTTACTTTCTCTCCTCCTCCAATTAATCAAAAAGTAGCATTAAATAATCAACTCACCCTCAAAAGTGATCAGTGTAATATTTTTTTTAAAAAGAGAGAATAATTATTGATTTTTTTTTATAAACCTTACAACTCCAAAACCATTTACCAAAGTTACTTACAGGCTATATAAATCAAAAAAATAAATAACAAAATATTGCTCCAAAGACTTCTTCCTTGAATAGAGATTCAAGGAAGAAGTCTTTGGAGCAATATTTGGGTGAAATATTTGGGTGAAACGTGACACCTATCTTCAAGGTTACTCCTAAAAGTACCAGAAGGTTTTAAAGATAGGAAAAGAGCCTACATTTCCATAAATTACACTGTGAACTACTAAGTATGTAGAACTTAGATTAGAAAAGGGATCATTCAGAATTTCCCTTTCCTCCAGTCCAAAACTTTGCTGGAGAAACTTGGATGTTTATTGCCTTTCTCATGATGATCCATGGATATGACCTAAAACCCTTGGGAGGCATCATGGAGTAGATAAGAGGTGTATCTTCTCACTTTATCTGTTAAAAATGAAGTCTTCCTCAAGTTGAGCTCAGCTCTTGGGGCTATGCACAGTATTAAAAAAAAACCTCTTTCTTCTCCCTCTAACACAGTGGCCCCCAACCTTTTCTGCACCAGGGACCAGTTTCGTGGAAGACAGTTTTTCCACGGACTGGAGGGGAGGAGGAGCACACAACCTAGATTCCCTCACATGCAAAGTTTACAGTAGGGTTCGTACTCCTATGAGAATCTAATGTCTGATGAACTGAGGTGGAGCTGAGGTGGTGATGCCAGTACTGGGGAGTATTTGTAAATACAGATGAAGTTTCACTCACTCACCCACTGCTCACCTCCAGTTGTGCGGACGGGTTCCTAAAGGCCATAGGCCACTACCAGTCCGAGGCCCAGCTCTAATATACACACCATCATAGTAACAATAATTTAATAACAGGACGTAGTATTATTTTATGACATGAAAGGCATCCTTCTCTGGCGTGTGGCTAATTCTGAATTCTGCTTCTCTAGGTTTGGTTTCAGAATCGGAGAGCGAAATGGAGGCGTCAGGAGAAGCTGGAAATGACCTCCATGAAGCTGCAGGATTCGCCTATCCTCTCCTTTAACCGCTCTCCTCAACCTTCTGCCATTGGGACTATTGGGAGCAACCTGCCCTTGGAATCATGGCTCAGCCCACCCATGTCGAACAGTAGCCCCCTCCAAACTTTGCCTGGGTTTGTGTCCTCCCCGCAAAGCCTCCCTAGCAGCTACACCCCTCCTCCTTTCCTAAACTCTCCCCCCATGGGACACACTTTGCAGTCCCTGGGAGTCATGGGGCCACCACCACCTTATCAATGTGGGACAAACTTTGTGGATAAATTCCCATTGGAAGAAGTGGATCCCCGGAATACCAGCATTGCATCATTAAGGATGAAAGCGAAGGAGCACATCCAGGCCTTTGGTAAACCGTGGCAGACAATCTGAACTATTTTCAGAAGAGGTCTCATTTCGTACATCTTCTATTGGACAGATAAAGAGGACCATTGTTCTCAAGAGTGAATTTCAGCGTAGAAGTAAAGGGAATGCTCAACAATTAGTCAGTGGAACGACGTGTCTCCTGAAGTTGTGGATGCTCCATCACTGGAGGTTTTTAAGAAGAGATTGGACAGCCATTTGTCTGAAATGAAGTATGAGTTCCTGCTTGAGCAGGGAGCTAGACTAGGTCTCCAAGGTCCCTTCCAACTCTGTTATTCTGACAAGCCATCAGTTGCCTCCTCCCATTTCGATTTTATAATCTTTTGGGTTCTCTGTCCTGTTTCCAGAACAGGATTTAGAATTAATTCTAGGTTTCCTTTGGATGGGATTGTAGGATTATTTTTTTTTAAATGATCTCATCCTTTGATATCTTGGCTGGATAAAACAAAGACAATTGTAACTTTCATAGGTGAATTTTGTAAACATTAAAGCACAGATATTTTTGCATTATACTTTGAAGAGGTTGACTTGTGTCTGAAATCATAACTGAATATGTTGTAATGTAATGCATTTTACAGTTTCATAATTTCTTCAGTAGCTGTTAGCCAACTAAATAGTAAAAGATTCAGAGTGATATGGGATGCGGGGTTGATGAAAATGTGAGTAAGATAACTACTACTATTTTTTTTTCTCTGCATAATCGTTTTATTAGTTTATAATATAAAATACAAAAATACAAAAGCAAATAATAGGAAAAAGGGAAGGAAAAAGTGTAGAAAAGAAAGGAAAAAGAAAGAAAGAAAAGGCGTTGACTAACGACTCCCTTTGGTGCAAAAGAATAAGATAGTAACATCAGACTTCAACTTTTTACTTTTACATAATAGTATAAACTAGCTGTTTCTATAATGACAAATCTATCTAATCAGTAAAACCCAAAATCAAAGTTTCATTTTTTTTCCACCTCAAGCACAAAGTCCAGAAGCAATTTCCAAGTAGAAACAAAAGTAATTGTGTTTTTTTTCTTTAATCAAAGCAGTCAATTTAGCAATTTCTGCTAACTCCATTGTAGCCATTCATCCATTGTGGGAATCGGATCCTGCAATTTTTGTGCATAAAGTAAACTTGCTGTCGTCAACGTATATAACTTGAAAGTTCAAAAAAAAATTTCCAAGTCCTTTTCCATTAAACCCAAAAGAAAAGTTTCTGTTTTTATCTTTATATTCACTTTAAGAATCTTCTATATTAGGATATGAATCCTACTCCAATATTCCTTTGCTTTATCACATGTCCACCATAGATGATAAAAAGTCCCTTCTTTACATATGCATTTCAAAATTCATTTGAAATACCTTGATATATTCTTGACAACTTGTCTAGTGTTAAATACCAGCAATACATCATGTTATAAAAATTTTCTTTTAAATTGTAATTTAGTGTAAATTTTAAACCTTTTGTCCACATGTTCTCCCATTGTTCAAGCATTACATTATATCCTAAGTTCCTTGCCCACTGAATCATACAATGCTTTATATATTCATTTTCCAAATTCAAATTCTATAACGTTTTATAGACCATAGCAATAATATGTCCACCACTACCATACAGTAGGATTTCCAATTCATTTTTAACAAAGTCAAACCCATAACTCTTTGTCTAATTTAAATCTTTCAATTGTAAATTTGTAAACCAATGGCAGACATATCCTTCTGATTCTAACTCTTCCTAAGACTTGAGGATAGGATCACCAAAATTAAAAGATATTTGATCATAAGTCCACCAGTCCGGCTTCATCACCATTTCTTTTCTGAAAAAAAGCTTTCTGGGGGGGGGGGGGGACACCTAAAGCATCTTTACAGAAAGCTTTGTTTTATATTTATTCCAAACTCTTAGAATGGCACGTCTAACAAAGCAGTTGTTAAAATCAACATTACTTTAACCTTGTCATATCATAAATAATCGTGCCATCCAGATCTTAATTCATGACCTTCTGGAGTAAGTATTTCTCATTCTACTACTCTAGGATACTAGTCTCTAAAGAGGGGTCTACACACCTCAGCAAAAGGCAAGCTATTTGTGTGTGGAAAGTAAACATCAATATTACGATTATGGTTACCTGCATCGTTCCTTTTTCATGTGAAGGAATAATTCTATGTTTTTACTGGGAAAATTGCACTTCGTACTGTGTCCAGTTCTGGACGCCACTTTTTAAGAAAGATTCAGAAGAACTGGAGCAGATGCTGAGCAGAGCAACAAAAATGACTTGAAATTCAGCCTTATGAGGAGGAAATGGTTAGGAGCAGGGCTTTTTTTCTCATAGAACGCCCAGAACGGAGTTCCGGCACCTTTTTTGGATGGAACCTTGTAGGGTAGGCAAGGCGGGTTGTATGACGTGTGTGAGTTCCGGCACCTTTTTTTTTTTTTTTTTTTTTTTTTTTTACAAAAAAAGCACTGGTTAGGAGGAAGAGGAGGGACGGGGAGGGGCAGGGGGAGGAGAAGGAGAAGGAGAAGGAGAAGGAGAAGGAGAAGAAGAAGAAGAAGAAGAAGAAGAAGAAGAAGAAGAAGAAGAAGAAGAAGAAGAAGAAGAAGAAGAAGAAGAAGAAGAAGAAGAAGAAGAAGAAGAAGAAGAAGAAGAAGAAGTAGTAGTAAATAACCCATTCCCACTGCATTCAATGGTTAGGATTCTCAAACATAACAGTTCTTGCTTCTTTTCTTTTCTTCTTTTCTTTTTTCTTTCTTTTCTTTCTTCTTTCCTAATGCAAATAATATAAAGCTCCCTCTATCACCAAACAAAATCTAGCTACAGTTATTCTGAGCTTCTTTCTCAAGTCTTCCACTTTCTCAGGAATTATTTCTCATTTTTCTTTTAACAGTTCATCCACCTCCCCATTCCTTTATACCTCCTGAACCTCCAACCCTCTCCAACTCAGTTCTTCTAAACCCTAGTAAAGAACAGGACCAGAGGTTCAACTTGCTTCTCTCATCACTTAAAGATGCCTAGTCTGTAATCCTCTCTGTCTCTCACCTGGAGAAAGGAGTCCTTTTTTTCTTCCTTCCACAAAAGTCCAATCACTCCCCTCTTTTTAAATATGCCTTATTTTAATTGTGATGCGTCTGACATAAATAAACAAGCACTCCCTTCTTTCTGAGGTCTTCCAGTCTCACCTTCTACTGACCTTCCTTCTACTTCTTCCACCTATAAAGATCAGGTGATG
>NW_015398478.1:0-1047 GCF_001527695.2 Protobothrops mucrosquamatus
GGAAGGAAGAAAGGAAGGAAGGAAGGAAGGAAGGAAGGAAAGAATGAATGAAAAAACAAGAAAGAAAGAAAGAAAGAAAGAAAGAAAGAAAGAAAGAGAGGGAGGGAGGGAGGGAGGGAGGAAGGAAGGAAAGGAAGGAGGAAGAGAGGGAAGGAAAGAAAGAAAAAGAAAGAAAGGAAAGAAAGAAAGAAGGAAAGAAAGAAAGAAAGAAAAAGAAAGAAAGGAAGGAAAGAAAGAAAGAAAGGGAGAAGGAAAGAAGGAAGGAAAGGAAGGAAAATACCGCAATAGCAAGAGCCCTGATATACCGCTTCACAGTGCTTTACAATCCTCTCTAAGCAGTTTATGGAGTCAGCTTCTTGCCCCCCCCCCCCAAACAATCTGAGTCATTTTACTGACTGTTGAAGGATGGAGGGCTGAGTCCACCTTGAACCAGTTAGGATCCAACTCCCGGCTGTGGGTAGAGTTTTTGCCTCCAATCCTGCCCCCAAACGGCCGCACCACCAGGCCTCTTTGATGCAAGATCCCTGATCAAGGATGTCCCCAGACTTGGTCAAGAAGGTCAAGATACGGTGGGTGCTCCATCATTATAGAGGTTTTCAGAAACAGACTGGACCTCCTTTGGACTGGGCTGGTATGAGACCCCTGCCTTGGAAAGGGGGCGGACTAGATAGAAGACAGCTTTTGCCTCCAGAAATCGTGGACGCTCCATCACTGGAGATCTTTAAGAAGAGGCTAGACCAGGGGTAGGCAACCTCGGCTCTTTTATGACTCATGGACTTCAACTCCCAGAATTCCTGAGTCAGCTGTGCTGACTCAGGAATTCTGGGAGTTGAAGTCCATGAGTCATAAAAGAGCCGAGGTTGCCTACCCCTGACCCTAGACAGCCACCTGTCTGAGATGGCATAGGGGGCTGGACTAGAAGACCTCCAAGGTCCCTCCCAGCTCTATTCTATTAAAAGACCTCCAAGGTCCCTTCCAGATTCTATGTTCCAAGATGGGGGCCGAGAGAATGCTGTTTATCAAAGCTCCACCTGTTTTGTTTTTTTT
>NW_015398478.1:4752-6936 GCF_001527695.2 Protobothrops mucrosquamatus
CAAGGAGAGAAGCAACCTGGAACGAAGGAGGGATTTCCTGATAGAACGATTAATCGATGGAAGTTGTGGAGTCTCCCGAGGTTGTGGAGGTTTTAAAGAAGAGAGTGGACCACCGTTTGTCTGAAATGGGGTAGGGCAGTGGTGGCAAACCTATGGCACACGTGCCCGAGGCGGCACTCAGAGCCCTCTCTGTGGGCACACGCGCCATGCCCTGGAGATGGCAACTGTCCTCTTCAACCGGCCGCCCGCTAACTTGCCGAGGTCCCACGTGGGCAGATGCATCCCAGCACCCATGCGCTCGCTGGCCTTTGTGTGCGGGGGTCCATGGTGTCAGGCAGCAGCCGCCCTGGCCCCTGACTCACCTTGCCCTGCGGCATGGCACCCCCGCCCTACCTCGCCTCATCCCGCAGAACCAGCCTCCTGTCCACCACCCCACCTGCCAGAGACCCCTGGATCTCCCCCAATCCTGCCTGGCCCCCACAGGCATCCCTCCCCAGGAGCAACATCGAGCTGGCCGTGCCTACCCTGGCCACGCCCACCCATCTGCCATGACCACTGTAGCCACGCCCACCCAGCGGCCATGCCCATCCGGCACCCGGCAATACATAAGTGGGTTTTTGGGTTGACGTTTGGGCACTCGGTCTCTAAAAGGTTCGCCATCACTGGTGTAAGGTCTCCTATTTGAGCAAAGGGTTGGACTAGAAGACCTCCAGGGTCCCTTCCAACCCTGTTATTCTGTTGTTCCCTCTGGACTAATGTGCAATCAGAAGGATCGGTTTTGATCTGACCTGAATTCACTTAGGACATCATTATAGATCCATCTCACAGCTGTATCATCTGGGGGTCTTCAAACGTGGCCCTTTGATGACTGGTGGACTTCAACTCCCAGAATTCCTCAGCCAGGCACGGGTGCCTGGCTGAGGAATTCTGGGAGTTGAAGTCCACAAGTCATCAAAGGGTCAAGTTTGAAGACCCCTGATCTAACTCGTATTTATCCTTTTACTATGGTAACGAAAATTAGGATTCTCTCGATCTGATGGATCCAATTGGCCTGATCCAGTTTTAGACCAGCTCTTCTGCTCTTCCCTAAGTTCTCTCTGGCACAAAGTCAGGTTCTCTTTTGTCAGGAAAGAAAGCTGTTGGTCCACCTGTCTTCTGTCCCCCACAGCTAAAGGATAACGTAGCGCTAAGTGGATCTCCTGCAGGAAAGATGGATCCCTCGTTCAGACCAAGTTTGCCTTGTGGGACGTGAGCTCTTGACACATCCGCTTTTGGGGTGGCAGAGTTTTTGAGGTGTTTTGGGGTGAAGGAGAAGAACCAAAACTGCTTCTGAAGGCCTGGAGAAGATCTTGATCAGGGCTCAAACAGGACCTCAACGTTCCTCCTGGCAAGTCCTCAGATACCAGTTGAGGTCCTTTGGGAACTGAACCTTGATCTCCTTTGGGGGGGAGGAAAAGGAGGAGAGCAGGCTGGCTGGGGAATTCTGGGACTTGAAGTCCACCCATCTTCAACTGGCTGAGGTTGAGACACATGGATCTGGCTGGGGAATTCTGGGAGTTGAAGTCCACCCAAGTGGCCAAAGTTGAGAAACATGGATCTGCCTGGTGAATTCTGGGAGTTGAAGTCCGCCCAGCTTCAAGTGGCCGAGGTTGAGAAAGACTGGCCAAGATGGCCTCCAGCCTCAGTTTCCTCCACGAAAGAGTCAATTTCCCATGATTAGGGCATCTCCAGGGAGACTCATCCGTCAGGAAACACATATTTGTGTAGGCTTTGTGGGGCAAATGCAAACAGATGTGAGTGTCGGGTGGGAATGTTCTGCCCTTAAGTGGGTTCAAGGCTTTCACATCCAGTTCCCTGCCTAGGGAGGTTCTCAGTGAGGTCCTGGTCCTCCCAAGGGCACTTTTTCTGCTTTCTTGGGGTTTTTTTGAAGATGCTTCTCTTCTCATCAGAGCTGGAGAAGCTTCCGGGATGAGAAGTGAAATGTCTTCAAAGAAAAACAAGAAAGTCCAGTTGCCTCATGAAAAAAGCACCTTTGGGACATCCAGTTCTCTAGTGAGTCAGAATCCATCCTGTCTCTGCCAATCCTCTCCTCCTCCTCCTCCCTTCTCCTCCCTTCTCCTCCTCCCATCTCCGTCTCTTCCTCCCTTCTCCTCTTCCTCCTCCTCCTCCCTCCTCCTCCTCCCT
>NW_015398479.1:0-1828 GCF_001527695.2 Protobothrops mucrosquamatus
TGTTTAGTAAAGTCATTTTACTCCACTAAGCCCCTTTTTCCCCACAGACCCCTTCCATAAACCCATCCTTTTCTTCTTACTGGGAGGTTGAGCAGATAAAGCTCCAAGTACTGTTCTATTTTTTCCCCTTTTTTGCTCCTTTCTCTCTCAGCCACTCCTGGAAATAATAAAGGGGAGGATGGGCAGGAAGGCTCCCCCCCTCCCCCAGACTTCCTTACTCTGACTTCTTTTCCAGCTGCCAATCACCCACAAAGAAGGCAGCCCATTGCAGCCTCTCCTGTCATTGGTTGGGGGTGCTGTGAGCCTCTGACCAGTCTGTGTGAGTGACACAAGAGATCTTTGAAGATGTTATTAAAGCACTGGTCCAGCAACCATAAAACCAAGCAGGTGCACCCTTCTCGCACAGCTTGATGTCTACTTCTTTTGAAACTTTTCACTGGGGGAACAGGACAGTCTTCCAGATAGAAGCTGAGCATTCTTCACTCAGATATATCTACAGTATTTCTGGATGATAACATCTATTATGTTAACTATGATTCATGCAGCCAATGAAAACCCTCCTGAATTTCAAATATATATATATGGTATGATTATTGAGCACCTACACTTTTCCTGTCAGCTTTGGTCTTTTCAAGGATGGAGATTGGCTGAAATAATTCTAATAACAACACTCAAAGTAAAAATCTGTGCCTGATTTTCAGCAATTGATTGCTCCTATGTGTTTTGTGCCCACATTAAAAATAAGCTTATTTTTACTTATGTGGTTAAGAAAAGCACAAGGAAGAAGACTTTTGAGCAATTCTGTTTATACTACAATTTTCCAAGACACTTTCATTTCTCTGTTTTTCTTCCTCAGTTTCTGTAATATTTGTTTATTTATTGTTTGTTTATCTATTAAATTTATTTGCCGCCCATCTCACCACAAGGCAACTCTGGGCAGCTTACAACAATAAAAGCAGTAAAACTATAACAATAAGAATACAAAATTATAATTAAAAGAATACATCTTTTATACAGATATTTTGATTATTTTGATATTATATTGCATTGTTAAATCAGTTATATTTTTTCTTCTGTTACCTTTTGGATCAGCTAGAATTTCCCAGATTCTGGGACAATAGGATACATTCTAAGCACACCCGACAGTATTTTCCATATTTAACGTATGATTGGGACATGGTCATTTTTCACTAGTAAAAAATTACCCTGTAGTTTCTGTCTCCTATTTCAGTTAAGCTTTGCTATAACTGGTTGCATTTCTCTCTCCTTGATATTCCTAATGCTTGTTCTCCTCTTGGTTCTTACTGCCATTTAGGAATCATCCTGTATTGTTCAAAAATTGAATTCAGATTTGAAGAAGATTGAATGAAATCTAAATCAAATGAACTTTCACAATTGGATCACTATCTTGAATAATGTAATTTATTGCTTCTTAATAGATCAGAAAATTTGGTGGCTGTATAGGCTTGTACAGAAAACCTGTAATCAAATTAAATCAATGATTTAAATTAGAATGATTAGAATGAAAACACAATTCAAATTCTAAAGAAGATAGTTTAAACAAATATTAAAATATTGTAGAAACTATTCTGGGAAATGAAGGACAGAGTTCTGGACACTTCCTGAATGACCACTATTGGATATAACATTTGATCTTGCTGAATTTGATTTGGTTTAAAAAGCTGGAAGTGTGCTATATCTCAAAAATATTATTGTAACCTGAAACAGACGCAAAAGATTCACCAATATGAGTTCATTTAGGATTCGGTTTTTTATTTAGCATGACTAAATCAGAAGTAAAATTAAAAAAATAAAATATATAAAAAAA
>NW_015398479.1:5695-6935 GCF_001527695.2 Protobothrops mucrosquamatus
AAATGATAAAATCAGTTACCTCTACTGATCTGCTCAAATCTCCGGAGAGGGGCAATTCCACCTGATAATTTACTTAGTGAGAGATTAATTAACCAGAAAAACAAATTGAAAATTTTAATAGGGATCATTTGTACATTCTGAAAAATTCTATAAATCCAGCTCTTACAGCAGCAAACACTAAACCATTTAATACAATAAATATTTAATACAACAGCAAATCCTGCTCTTAATAAAACCAAGTGTTGCTGCAAGCAGAATCCATATTATTTTGCAAACCACTGTCAGCATCTGTTGAGCTTCAAGGATCAACCTAATAAGTATGTGCTTAGATGAACTTGAACATGGTGACCTGTATATGGTGTCAAGGACAACTGCAGATTCTGTTCATAGTCAGCTATTCATCACAAGCATTTAACAACCACAGCCTAAAGAAATGTAATGGTCACTCAGTTCTGTATTAGTTTATCTTCACTCAGTACCTATTTATTCTTGACCCTATTTCTTTTTATTTTGTCACATGCAATGCACATTAAAAAGATGCTTTTCACTCCCCTTGAGAGTGCCCCTCGTTTGCCCAGATTTTATACAGAGCTATTTGTGCTTGTTTTGATAAACATTCATTCTTTGTAAAAGACAGCATATTACTTACAACATTTCCAGGATGATTTGCATATTATTATTTCTCTTACTGTTTTCCCATCTTTAATACTAGTTTAGTAAATATTCTGCTTCATCATTAAACTCCCTGGATGGGAAGTCTAGAAACATGAAATACAAAGAAAGAAATAGTAAACTACTTTTCCCATTTCAGGTATCTCGTTGAAGTTAATATTTGGCACTATAATTTGAGGACAGTACTAATTGTTTTTAATTGTGTTTTGTTTCCAGGATGCTCCACCTAAAGTAAATGGGATCTCAGAGCCTGTCTCCTTTTTCTAGAGTTCCTGAGGAATTAAAATAAAGCTACTTTTCAATCTGTAGACTTACATATGCTCTCTTCTGTTAAAATAAATATTGGCCTATGAGAACATGTCAACCATCTTAAAAATTAAATAGAATACTTAAACACAAGTGTGATTTTTTTCTACTCTATTGTTCTGTCAAATACAAGCCTTGAGAACTTTCCTAGCTTTTAAATCTATGTCATTTTTCATATTACTTTGTACTGTTTTGTTCTACAAATCCTGCTGGTTTCCCCCATAGTAAATGTATATTGATACTTCAAATCAGAGTCCATCTT
>NW_015398480.1:0-2360 GCF_001527695.2 Protobothrops mucrosquamatus
ACAAATCAAAGCATTAATCCTGACATTATGCTGTGATGGTGCTCCATCACTGGAGACCTTTAAGAAGAGACTAGACATTCACCTGTCTGAGATGGTATAGGTCCTCCTGCTTGAGCAGGGGGCTGGACTAGAAGACCTCCAAGGTCCCTTCCAATTCTATTCTATTCTATTCTATTCTATTCTATTCTATTCTATTCTATTCTATTCTATTCTATTCTACTCTACCCTACCCTACCCTACCCTACCCTATTCATGGAAAATGAATCTCTAACATGATCTCTTAAAAGATGTCTAGAAGCTTGTGGCTACATAGGGATTCCAGTCTGATTCCTCTTTTAATGGCTCCTCCAGGTTCTGTTACCCCTTTTCCTACCCCTTTCTTCCTGGGACTCCAGACTATATTCCAACTACAAACACCACACAAAGATAAATGAAGCAACTACCCATTGCAATAAGGAGCTGATCAGCCTTCAACAGACACTGACAATCAACCGCCCGGAAGGACCATTGGAATTGACAGCTTCCCAGGCAATTGACACACCCTTACATTTCCGGTGATAACTAAGCAGCCCAGCTGGTCGATGATGAGCACGTCGAGAGGAGACGGCGGCTGGCAGAACTTCTGCTGCAAAATCTGGAGAATGGGTTCCATCACTTTGGGGGTGTCTCTCAGAGCCACTGCTATGTGGCCCAGCGCACGGATTGTGTGGTCTGGAATCAGGTGGGCTTCCCTGAAGAAAACAACACGGCACACAATTTGCAAAAAACTGTATGCGTGTCAATGTAAAAAACTGATCAATAAAGTGGAACATTTGTAGCTCAAGGTTGAAGTAAGAGGTCTTTGATGCTCTCTGAGCTTTTCTTGCAGATGTTTCATGATCCCACTAGGTAACATCACCAGTGCTAGAAGGAAGTGGGGTCTGGGGAGAGGAGGAGGAGGAGGAGGAGGAGGAGGAGGAGGAGGAGGAGGAGAAGGAGAACTGTGGGGTCCTCAGTGCTAAATTTGGTCATTTGCTTGCAGACGTTTTATTACCCAACCAGGTAAACATCATCAGTGCTACAAAGGAGTGATGTACGTGGAGAGGAGTGGGGGGTCCTTGGTGTTCTCTGAGCTTGCTTGTTTTCTTGCAAATGTTTCATGACCCAAACTAGGTAACATCATCAGAGCTAGAAGGGAGTGGAATGTATGGAGAGGAGCAGGGAGGGGAGGGAAGGAGGGAGGGAGAGCTGAAGGAAGGAAGGAAGGAAGGAAGGAAGGAAGGAAGGAAGGAAGGAAGGAAGGAAGGAAGGAAGGAAGGAAGGAAGGAAGGACTGTGGGGTCCTGGGTGTTCTCTGAGCTTAGTTGTTTTCTTGCAAACATTTCATGACCCAAACTAAGTAACATCAACAGTCCAGCACTGATGATGTATGTGTATCTAATTTGTGTAATGAAATATTTGTGAAAAATGTGTTCACCTAGCAATGGAATATTCCAGAAAGCTTCACTTCTATTTTCTTCTGGATCGTGCCGAATGTGCTCCCAGACCATGCCAATTCAGGGGAGACTTGACTTTCGGGAAGCAGAAGCAGTCTGAAATGTTTTGGTCCAAAACAGGTTTGTCTCCAGAACATCCCTAGAAAACCTCAAATTGCTTCCACTTCAGATAATTTATTTTTGGAGTCCGCTCAACTGCTGCTGAAGAGCAGAGAGGAGAGAAAATGGAACAATTTTATTGCCAGACTGAGGCGTTTTTGACATCCTAAGATACTCATATGTACACATGTCCTCTTTTGACAGGAAGGACAAACTTTTAGGTTGCAGAACTATCCAGCAAAAAATACCCAATTCCAGGTTTTTCAAAGGATCTGCGCTGAAACCAGCTGATTTTGTATCTTTTAAGGAAAGAGGTGACCCCCCCCCCCCAAATGAGGCCTTGAGGAAGGAAGTAGGGATCTCCTGCTTGAACAGGGGGGTTGGACTAGAAGACCTCCAAGGTCCCTTCCAACGCTGTGAGACCACGTGGCAGCATTAAAGTGACTTACTTATCGCTTTCCTGGGAAATGTAGAGACGGTTAGATAAACTGGCTAAGAAGGCTTCGACGATGACAGGATCGATGGTCAGGCCGGCTTTCAAACACCTGCAAGATATATAATTTGACCAAAAGGTTCAGGCCTTCAAATTCTCTTGAGAAATCCATGCAGGTAGTCCTCAAGTTTTTGACTTTGGCAAAAATCTGCTCTTCGCGAAGAGCCACGGTTGGCTTTTCAACCGGTTGAGAGGACCACCTCTTTGCATACCTGAGATGAAAACCTACCTGCAGATGTTATCAATGGCAACGTCCCGGAGCTGTTCGTACATGGAGGATTCGTTTTTCTTTCC
>NW_015398480.1:10760-12927 GCF_001527695.2 Protobothrops mucrosquamatus
CCCCCCCCGCTGTAACTCCACCCCCTGATTACGGGATCGGCAGAAACAGCGGCCAGCGCCGACATCTTGACAGCCGCCTCAAGGCTGTCAGGGCCGGGCCACGCCCCTCACGCAGGACGCGCCGCTCTCTTCACGCACGACACGCCCTCTTCCCCTTCGGGAGCAGCGGCGAACTCTTCTCGCGAGAGTTTGCAACAGATTGGTTCGTCCCAGGCGCGCCCATTTTCATTGCCTCCCCCCCCCCCGCTCTAGCTCCACCCCCTGATCACGGGATGGTTCGACCCGGCGACGGCAACCGCGGCCTCCTTCGTGACCGGAAGTGAGGCAACGGCCGGGAAACCGTGGGTGTCGCCTGAGGGAAACTTCCGATCCGGTCAGTTAATCGCCGCCTGGTCTTCGGAGGGGCTCCAGGCAGCGCCGTGGCCTTCCTCAGGGCCTGCCTTTCCCCC
This sequence comes from Protobothrops mucrosquamatus, assembly GCF_001527695.2. Taxonomy (NCBI): domain Eukaryota; kingdom Metazoa; phylum Chordata; class Lepidosauria; order Squamata; family Viperidae; genus Protobothrops; species Protobothrops mucrosquamatus. Next base: position 11,210 of record NW_015398480.1, read on the forward strand.
TTTGGCGCTTCGGGGCTCCACAACACCCCTGCGAGGTAGGCTGGGCTGAGGGAAGGGGCGGCTGAGGTGGCGTCGCCCTTGCTTATCCTCCCATTAAAATAGACATTTTAATTCTGTCAAATGTGTAGAGTTTCTTTCTTTGGCCCTTCTTGGGGGGGGGGTCTCCTCTGAGCGGGGCTTCACAACGGCCCTGTGAGGTAGGCTGGGCTGAGATGGATGGCCTCAAGATCCCCTCCTCCGTGGGCTTCCTGACAGCGAATGAAGGTTGAGAGGGGGGAGGGTGTCCCAAGTTTAATTACCCCATTAATGATTACTCTTCCCCAATTGAGTGATTTCCACTAATGCTGGACTACGGTGCCCATCATCCGCAGCTAGCCTGGCCAGGTAGCCTGGGTTCTTTCAGTTTTGTCGCCATCATTCCCCCTTGCTGCTAAATTCTTTATTTAAAGCATTTATATAGCTGCCTATTTGGGGGCTAATTAGGGGCTAATCCCAATTAAAATTATATATATATATGTGTATATATATATATATTAAAAATATATATACACACATATATACATATATATATATAAATCATTTGAAAAACTTTAAAACTCAACTTGTTAAAACATAAAACATTAAGAATAATAAAAAATCTGACTCTAGTGGCCGAGATGGGCGGCACACAAATCAAATAAATAAATATACCATCATCTAATCTTTCAATGCTTGGGTGGGGGAAGGTCTTTAAGACCTTAGGAAAGAATCTTCCATTTATTTATGTGATTTATTTATGTGATTTATTTATGAGATTTATATAACCGCTTGTCTCAGGAACATGACTCTGGGTGGCATACAATAAAGAACCAGTTAAATCAAGAAAAAAAGTTAAACACACAATGTAATAATAACAATAGTAATTATTAGTTTTATTACTATGTGTTTGACTTTTATAATAAAAAGTAAAAATAATAAAAATTAATAGGCAAACAGACCAATATTCTACACATAGTACTTTCTCTTAGAACCCCAAGCCTGGTGAAAAAAAAATAAAAATAAAACATCTTTTCAGGGATTTCTTAATGCTAGAAAGATCAGGGCTGATCTCACCTTGGGAAACTTGTTAGGCCTTGTGGCTTGCAATAATAATAAATTGAAATAAGAGAGTTAGGTCAAGTCAACAACTGTTTTGGAGTTTGTATATTTTAAAAATGCCCTTTGAAGCAGGAATAAGGTTAAGTAGCCCTGGGAAGTGAGGACAAGCTTCTTATACAGAAGTGACATCGCCTTAGACATGAAAAGAATATTTTGTTTTGGATGTCCTGCGATTATAACCCTACTCAGGAATCTATAGAGATCTCTAATCCAAACTGGGAAAGGATATGAAAGTCAGATTAAGCACTTTGACTCAATTAAAATCCGAAGGAGATAAACAAGATATATTTCTGAAACGCTGCTGGAAAGTACAGTGCACTTCCTTAAATTATTCGGAAATAGTTGTAGTTAGTAGATTGTGGTAAGCTACCTGAAATAGTAAATAGGGGGCGAAACTTTGGCCCCCTCAGAGAGGGCGCGCAACTTGGGTGTCCTCCTGGATCCACGGCTGACACTGGAAGACCATTTGTCGGCCGTGACCAGGGGGGCGTTTTATCAGGTTCGCCTGATTTACCAGTTGCGCCCTTTTCTGGACCGGGACGCTTTGCGCACAGTCACTCATGCCCTCGTCACCTCCCGCC
>NW_015398481.1:0-1831 GCF_001527695.2 Protobothrops mucrosquamatus
ACATTTAACTTATTTCAGTACCAATTAAAAGCATGAACTGAGCAATTGCAGAAAGTCCTCGCCTTTTTTTCCCCTGCCAGAACTTGTTTGGTTTAACATTTAGGCACCTAAAGTGGCATTCTGAATGTGTAAGATTATGTCAATAAAAATGTATACTTAAAATCTTAGAAGAATACTCCCTCCCTCCCCCTCCCCCCCCAAAAAAACAAATGCACAATGTAAATGACATTTTCTTCTCTGGCTTTGGAAAAACTATGCAGGCTACCAAACCTGTATGGATTGTAGCTTCATATTATATACATATGTATGCATCCCAAATAAATTTGTTTCATATTGGATAAAAAGAGATTTCAAGCATATTAACTGCATGTGCATTTCTACAACTGCAAAAGAATACACATTTAAACAAATAAAGGTAACATATTCAAAGCTGAACAACAACATGCAATGAAAAACAACCCGTGGGAGAAGCAACCATGCGTTTCTTGTATGCTAGTCATCATTTCCATAAAAAAAAAAAATCAAAAGTGAAGCTAGAAGAAAACACTGCACAATAGACTTAAATATATTTAAAACAACCTTTACTGGCAAGAATTAGACTTAGATGCCACTAGATTTCGAACACATATACTTCAATAACATAAGGAAACAACAATCAAAAAACCCATCTAAAAGTAAATGAAAGTTGGGACAGGATATTGGTGAAGAAATAGTGCCAGGATAATGGATTATAGAGTAGATTGAAGCAGATTGAACTACACATCACAGCACCAGGATAATGTAAAATGCCCATAGTGGTGAAATAATCTGTGATCTCTGTGCCTAATCAGTCTCCGTTCAATCCAAACTATTCGTACTATAATGGACTTTTCAAATCTTTGTTGTCCCTTCTTTTTGGACTAACCCTACAACATATTTAAATATACTGGACTGCCTTGAGTAAAATAGAATACATTGTTATGCTACCTCTAGAAATAAGGTTACATGTGGAGATTTCAGACTGAATTATCAAATGCCCTGGATTTCTTAATAATCTGAAAAGATTTTTCTAGATTAGGGATCTCCAAACTTGACAACTTTAAGATTTGTTGAACTTCAACTCCCAGAATTCCTCAGTCAGCCATGTTGTAAACAAGTCTACATCTAGACCCCTTTTCTAGATAGTGCTCCAAGTATACCTTCTGCATTTCCAATCAGTCCTAAAACATTTACCCTTGTTCTCTCTTGTAGGAACTTGTAGGAACTACCTGTTTTGTTTATGTGTGCCCCTTACAGCTCTGCCTATTTCATGCTGTTGAGATTGTTATTATTGATTTTTACCGACTATACACTGGATTTCAAGCTGTGTTCCAGTCAAATCTGGAGCTGCTTGGAAACATATGATTCTTATCTGATGATACCAACATTGTTCTGTGAAAAATAGTTTGCCCACCATTTATTTTGAGAAAGGATAAATATATTTTAGGAAACCAGGGGACAAATGACCCATTTTCTAAGGACAGAATGAAAACAATGATCCAGAATTCTCTGCAATGTAGAACTCAGAGAAGCCAAGGTGATCTAGAAAGTTTACAGTAAATGAAGAAAACATAGACATTATTTCACTGCAAGGACTTCTGTTTATCATTAAGATATTTTTGCTTATTCATCACATCCACCAGCCAACTGGTCTACCATCCCATGGCTCAGAATTTTTAAAACTCTTCTGTGAAATCCCAAGGATCTCCAAGAATTTGATGGAGTTTTGTGACAGATTAATGGCAGGACAAAAAAAAAGTTAACTCAAATACAGCCATTTTTTTTTACCCATCACCAGAGTTTTGACTCTTGA
>NW_015398481.1:5371-6935 GCF_001527695.2 Protobothrops mucrosquamatus
CCCCCCGAGATCCGGACGATTCCGGATCTCTTAACCTTCCGCCGCGCCCTCAAGACATGGCTTTTTCAACAAGCGGGCCTGACCTAGGGTGAGTTTTAAATAGGGACAATTTTTAACGATTTTAAAGAGCCACAGCTACCAATATTTGGGTTTTAATTGGTTTTTAGTAGGGGAAATTTTTTTATATGATGTTTTAATATGCTGTGAGCCGCCCTGAGTCCCATGGGGAGAAGGGCGGCATATAAATCCTGTAAAATAAATAAATAAATAAATAAATAAATGTTTCCTGCAATCTATGAAAAGCTTACAGTGTCAACTGATTCCTCTCCAATGGTCATAATGCAGGTTTTCCATGGCTTCCTTTAGGTAGTAACTCTAGTCTTCAGAGTTCCTGCCAAGTTTAAACTATGATATGTGGAAGAGACTGGAAAGTCTGAGAACGCCAAATAAAATTCTTAGCAGGACTGTAAGATAGCAGGAGAAAAGGCACTACCTCAAAAACTAGGAACCTTATTATAAACTCTTCCTAAAATGAGACTGTTAATGAGATAATTGCTAGCAACAGATTTGTAGATGCATCTAATTACAATTCTCCACCATGAGTCATTATACTCTTTCTCAAAGAAGGAATTCAAGGTGGATTATAGACCAACTTGGAACAGTAATATATTAACAGGCTTAGGGAGTTTTTGTATTCTAACATAAAAGAAGAATTGAAAAGAAACGGTCTCTTACAAACCACAGAACTAGAATTTTGCTACTTCCTGGAATTCCATGTTGAATATTTGTTGTCTTCTATGGTTGGTTGGTTTACTATTCTATTATCTAACTCACCAAAATGTCCCTGGAGAGCCAATATAAAATAAAAAATGTTATGAGCCAAAACTTTACAGTTTTTATTTGAAAATCAGAAATCAGAAAATCAAAAAATAATTTTTAACTGGCTCATTTTTTATTACCTTTTCAACCATAAGTTCCCACCAGCCCAGGATATAATTTATTATTATTATCTGATCACAACAGTGTGAAGTCATAGGTGTCAGTGTTACTATTATTAATAGTAAGCTTGAGACAACCAGTACGTATGTATATAATACCTCTTTTCACACTTCAGAGCAAAACAAGGCAGATTGGTTCATGAAGCCACAAAACCCTGTGATGTGGTTATGTAATACCTGAAAGTTATGGCCGGAAACTAATGATATACAAAATAGTTTGATTTTAATTTTTTTTCAAATGTAAACTACTAATTCACATTCAATATAGTTTCAAATTCAAATTTTGGCTCAAATTCTGGATGATCTGAAAACTAAACTTTTTGCACACTTCTGTCTGAAATCTTACAAATTGGAATCCCAATTTTGCAGCATGATTATACAGGTGAGAATTCTCTCTAACGTCTGAGGTATTATTTTCAAACTTTTTCAGACTGCGGAACCTATTAGTTAAAAATAATAAAAATCCCCAAACTCCTGATCTACAAAATGGTAGCCGTGGTGGTTTCGGCTGGACCTTAGAAAAATTGCTATGAATTTTGTTTTGGCCCTTAGTTTCTCAAAGAATC
>NW_015398482.1:6392-7942 GCF_001527695.2 Protobothrops mucrosquamatus
GGAGGAGGAGGAGGAGGAGGAGGAGGAGGAGGAGGAGGAGGGGGGAGAACTTTGGGGTCCTTGGTGCTCTCTCAGCCTGCTTGTTTTCTTGCAGACGTTTCATGACCCAACTAAGTAACTTCATCAGCTCAACCCTTGAGCTACGCATGTTTTCTGCTATCGGCGTTACAATTAGCCCTTCTACTACTTCCTCCCATAACGGCCTTGAAGAGCGAAAGAAACATATATTTGTCATCCTCAAGAAGAGAAGGCATTTTTCATGCTCCTGCTCAGTTAGCAAGAGCATTTTTACATCAAGCTCTCCCTGCATCTCCCTGACACTCCACAGAGGAAGGGAACTAGAGAAGTGAATAAAACGGATTTGATGGTGTGTGTGTGTTTTTTTTTTTAAAGTACAAGTGTAATTCTCCGCTTCCAATGCCTCACACTGTACATAAATCCAATGGAAAAGGGGAAAAAGAATCTATGAAGGTAACCCCTTAGGCCCAGGGCCGAAACGTTTATAAATAAAGAGGAGAATACTAAATCAGTTTCACTGCTCTGTTTGGAAATAAATGTGCTCCATTAATTAATTCGGCGACTCAGAGCAAGCGTGCGTGGTAGGAAAAAGGGAATCCTTGCTACTAACAATCTCAGAGCAAAGGGTAGATCCGTTCATGGAGATATATAGCCGCCTTAATCTTGGGACCTCTGCGTGAAAAGGCAAGGAACTTTGTGGGGAAAAACAGCTTCCATCCATCTCAAGTTCTCTATCGCCAATAATTCCTCGGTGAAAAGTATTTCGGAGTCTGGCTATATCAAGAGAGCGACACAATTTAACCTCTAAATTTCTCACTAAACTTGGCTAGGTCTGGAGAAAAGAAGGACCAGGGGGGGACATGATAGCAGCATTCCAGTATTTGAGGGGCTGCCACAAAAGAAAAGGGGGCCAACTTATTTTTCCAAAGCGCCTGAAGGCAGGACAAGAAGCAAGGGATGGAAACTCATCAAGGAGAGAAGCAACCTGGAACTAAGGAGAAACTTCCTAACAGGGAGGACAATTAACCCGTGGAACAGCCTGCCTCCAGAAGTTGTGGGTCCTCCAACACAAGAGGAGACCGGATAGCCACTTGTCTGAAATGGTAGTAAGAAAAGATTGGACGGTCACTTGTCTGGAATGGTATAGGACGGGTCTCCTGCTTGAGCAGGGGGTTGGACTAGAAGACCTCCAAGGTCCCTTCCAGCTCTATTCTGATTGTTGACATACCTCAGTGTGCAGAATGCAAGGAGATCCAGGGCACTTTCTTATGCCTTATGCTTTACAAATGCTCTCCCCTCAACATATAAATGACATCTAGCTGGTAAGGACATCTAGATTCTCCAGCAAGGAAATCTTTTGGTTCAATGTTTGTATTGATTGCTAATCCCCAAGCAATGCAAGAAGCATAATTCTTTTGGCTATCTTCCTGCTCTCCCTCCCTCTCCAACACACACACACACACACACACACACACACACACACACACACACACACACAAATACAACATTTCTACAAGCCACCGGAAGGGTTG
>NW_015398482.1:11884-13327 GCF_001527695.2 Protobothrops mucrosquamatus
GGACCTTGAAGAAGCTTCCACTTTTTCAAGGCTTGCTTCCTCTAGGTCCAGTGGTTCTTCTACTATCTCAGGGGCTGCCCCAAAGGAGAGGGAGTCAAGCTGTTCTCCAAAGCACCAGAAGAAGGCAGGACAAGAAGCCACAGATGGAAACTCATCAAGGAGAGAAGCAACCTAGAACTAAGGAGAAACTTCCTGACAGGGAGAACAATTAACCAGTGGAACAACCTGCCTCCAGAAGCGGTGAATGCTCCAAAACTGGAAGTTTTTAAGAAGAGATTGGACAACCATTTGTCTGAAATGGTATAGGGTTTCCTGTCTGAACAGGGGGTTGGACTAGAAGACCTCCAAGGTCCCTTCCAACTCTGTTATTCTATTCTATTCTATTCTATTCTATTCTATTCTATTCTATTCTATTCTGTTCTGTTCTGTTCTGTTCTGTTCTGTTCTGTTCTGTTCCGTTCCATTCTATTCCATATTCTATTCCATTTCATATTTTCTGTTCTATTCTATTCTATTCCATATTCTATTCCATTTCATATTTTCTATTCTATTCTATTCTATTCTATTCTATTCTATTCTATTCTATTCTATTCCATTCCATTCCATTCCATTCTATCCTTCAACTGAAGCTTGAGAATGACAGAAAGACAAGGATGATACACCAGGCACTTGCCACCTGGTTTTGTAAGTCTACATGCTAATAACCTCCTACAACCAAGTTGCAAGCATTAAGTGATAAGTTATAGCAAAGAATCAAATTGCAGGATCCTATCTGGATCGGTCACCCGGACCGAAGGTTTTGTCTTCCAAATTTTCAGACTCATGCTGAAGCCCACCCTTAGAGGAACTTCTCTCCAGCAGGAACTTCTCTCTAACCTCTCTGGTCCCGATGGACCCCACCCAGATTGGATCCTGCAACATTATATTGGGACACGTACGTTCGCCTTCGTTCGTAAGAACTAGATTGAGTGTCATTTGCACCTTGTTCCAAATCCTCTAATGTCCCACCAAAGGATCCTCGGCTAAGACTGAACCTGTCTCAGAACTAGGTCCAGATTGAAAGTGGAAAGGGAGCAGATATGGAGGACCAGCCATGAACTCTTCGTCTGATATTAGCCTCCTTTCCAGCCCCTTGCCCCAAAAGAGATATGGGTCACCATGTGTCCCACATTTGGTTCCAGGAAGATCTCTTAATGCATCAGAGCCCTACCTTTTTAAATGATGGATTAACCCACTCCCTAGACCAGTGGTTCTCAACCTGTGGGTCGGGACCCCATTTGGGGTCGATCGACCATTTCACGGGGGTCGCCAAGCAAGGCTGTCCGCCATTTTTTTTGTCCGCCATTTTTTTTGTCCGCCATTTTTCCCCCCTTTTCCGGCGGGTGCCTTACCTCCCTTGGGCTGGGCCAGCTGGTGGTCGGCCTGCTCCGTCTCTGCCGCTTG
>NW_015398483.1:0-6935 GCF_001527695.2 Protobothrops mucrosquamatus
GAGAGCTATGATACTGAAAGTGGTTTTGAAGATTCTGAAAATAATGATGTTGCCAATGCTGTGGTGCGCTTCATTACCAGATTCATAGACAAGGTTTGTACTGAAAGTGGAGTTACACAGGATCACATCCGAAGTCTTCATTGTATGATACCAGGTATGAGGAACCATGTTCTTGTCTTGAACTCCTCTCAGGGAGATAATTTATTCTGTCTCAGAAAAGATACCTTAGTTGTATACATGTGTGTTCTTTTAAGGTGAAAATGAAGAGTTTGTTAATCTAATTTTAGTCACTATAGTGGGTTTTCTGGAGGCAAGTTTTAGAATGGATAAGCTGTTTTGTTAGTTTGTTTTATTCTTGCTGTATTATGCTCATTTCGGGTGGCATTTATTCCCTAGGTATTGTAGCCATGCACATTGAGACTCTGGAGGCTGTCCATCGAGAAAGTAGGAGGTTGCCACCAATACAGAAGGCAAGTATTTCAGGCTGCTTATTCTGCTTTATAGCTGTGAGAAATACAGTCAGTTTGACAGCTTCAGCTTTCCTTTTTTCTAACGTATTTGATAACCTTTGAAAAGTTCGAAGTATGCCTAGAAAACTAATAATTTCAACAGATAAGCAGCTTTTCTATAATTGTGTGAAATACATACCAGAGAAAATACTGTAGCTCAGCCAAAGCTCTAAGTAAAAACAAGCTGCTATTCTATGTACACTGGTGATTTAACATCCATTATCTGCTGTGACCCCAGCTTTAAATCAAGGAGCAATTTAACCAATAAAGCTTTTTCTTTAGACGGAAGAGTAATTAACTAATCAAAACCTTTTCTCCCTTATCCTTAATCCCTATAGCGTAAGAGTAAATTGTTCACTTCTGATCATGAATAATGATAAAAGATCTATAATATTCTAAGAGTGGGGAAGCAGTGATTGACCAACCAATATAATTTATCCCTTCTTACAGGGTTCTTGAATCAAATAAAAAAGGGAGATGAGTACCCTGTCCCAGAGGATTATTAATTTTCTGTAGGTGGAGCATCTCTTCCAATTTAATAGGCAAAATCTGGTTATAGAAAAAAAATTGCTCTTGAATGGAAATCTTCCTAGGCTACACTGAATTTGCAGAAAATATTCAGTCCTGCTCCTTCAAACTAACTTTGCCAGATTTGTTATAAAATGCTGTTGCAATAATCATAGGCAAAATGTATTATTTGAAGTTATATTGTATTTGTTATGTTGCAAGTTTTTTGTTGTTGGTTTTTTTAATAAAAAAAAATACCTTTGGGTTCAGCCCAAGATTCTACGACCAGATTTGCTGCCAGGGGAAGAGTTTGTGTGTGAAGGTCTCCGTGTGCTCTTGGATCCTGATGGCAGAGAAGAGGCAACTGGAGGATTGCTTGGAGGACCTCATATTCTTCCTGCAGAAGGAGCTTTGTTCCTTACTACATACAGAGTTATATTTAAAGGCACCCCTCATGATCAACTAGGTATGATGTTTGTTATGAGTGTCAAAATAATATGTTTTCCAGTAGCCATGGAAGGTTAACTTATTTATTAATTGTTGTTATTTATTGTTTTATTATTTTAATGTATATTAGTTTTAATGTTTCCAAGCCACACAGAGTTGTCTCTGACGAGATGGGTGGCACATAATTTTAATCAATCAATCAAATAAATAAACAAACACTCAAATTAACTAACTTCCAATCCTACATTCCATTTATACTGCTTCTAAAATAAAATTCATACAAAAGTAAGATTTGTATCAAGATTTTTAACTGACTGTTTTACTCAAGATAACTTTCTGCAACCCTTACAGTTAATTAAATGCAGAATTGGTATAGGTGTTCTTGTAATAAGGTATATTATGTTCTGACTGTAAAGTGGACATGCTATTTATGATATTCTGTGATAGATTTGCAAGACCTGAAAGTAAAATTGTCCCTATCTAGAATCGTTTGACTCTGTGGTTAGTGGAATTCCATTATTACTAAGTACTAGTCTAATTACACTGGGGCTTGATATTTACTATGGCCATAAACCAGCATAGTTTTCTGTATATGCATTTTTTAACTATTAAAATAAGTCTGTCATTGACGTCAAGTGAGTTTCAAAACATTGGTGCTCACTTTTAAACCTTGTATATCTTAGAATATAAGATACATTTCAAGAGCTCTCTTCCATCTGCTCTGTCCAAATGAAGATAGGCTGATGAGTATTTTAAAAAAGAGACTTGCTTAGTGCTAATAAGAAGGCCTATGTGTAAATGTCACATCATTATATTTTCAATCCCATGGGGATATTTTACCCTTTTAGATTGTATCTTTATTGGGTCTGTATTAAGTTAGTATGTTCATTTTTGCGTGTATTGAATGTATTGTTTTCTTCTTTCCTGTGCTGTTGATTATTTATTTTATTTTTCTCTCTTTCCCCTTTTCTTGTTCTTTTTCTCTCTCTCCCACATATACACACAAACAAAAATCATTTTTGATACTTCACTTTCATAATAAGAAGCACCATCTCCTAGCGTATGCTTATTTAAGTGAATATATGATTCTAGAACTAATAGTTGTTAGCCAGCATCCATTTCTTTAATCTCATAACAGTTAAATACACATCAAGATAATAGAAAATGGCTTGGTAATTTCCTTCCTTCTCAGACTTATATATTGTATTTCCTTATGATGATTCAGATCATTTACAGATGGCTTTTTAAAAAATCTTGTCTGGTTACATTATTTAAAATAAAATTAAAGCTTAATATTTATGTCTTCAAAAGATAAGGGATTTATTTTTTATTACAAAACAAGGAAATTGATGTTAAATATTTAGGCAGAGTGCTATCCACCAGGATTCCTTGCACTCCCTAGTGGTATTTTTTTTTATAAAAGGGAATTAATAATAGTATACTATTTCAAAATGCCATGAGAACAAGCAATGTGAACAAACACAAAAACATTTATCTTAGAAATGAGAAAAATAACAGCATTCCTTGATTAGCATTATTGTTATTTAAATGTAGCTGTACTTTTTTGAGGATAAACATTCTATTGTGCAGTTTCTGTGGGTTTTATAAAAATAAACTCCAATTACTTCTAGACACCGTGGAAACAGTGGTAGAAGTGATGCATCAATATTTTTCACCAGTGCTTAGAATGAGAAACTGTGTAATAATATTTCTACATTCAGAATAATAGGGATAGTTTTTACTGGCATGGTTGTGTCTGATGTTCACTATTTAGCAAATATGTGCCAGGAAAAGACAGTTTCTGAGATATAACAAATAACAAGGGTGACATCACTGGCCTTGCAGAATTGTTTAAAATAATGCAGGAAATATAAAATATATGATCTTTATGAGGAATGCTGCTGCAATATATTTTTTGCCTGAAGTAGAACTAAAAATTGCATCTACAGTTCACTTAGCAAAGCCAGAAGCCCTATGTCCAGACAGATTATTTTGACCCATGAGACAGGAAATACCATAAGCAACTATTCTTGTTGTCTCTTCTTGTCTTGTCTGCTAGATGAAAGTATAGTTCAGCTGACTAAAAATAGCTACTTCTGGGCAGCAGGAAATATCAAAACAGTACAGGTACAAAACTCAGTAAAGTTATAGAAATAGTAAGGATCAGTATTCCTGATTCTACCCTGTCTGGTTTGTCTGTTGATAAATACATTTCTTTCAAAGAGTAAAGAAACTCTTTTAATAAATATTAAGAAAACAGTACAACCATTAGAAGTATGGGGGAGGGTAAAAAAAATAGATCAATACACTAGGTGTAATTTATCTTTCCTTGAGATTTTAATTCCTTTAGCTTCGCCATAGGCCTTTTATGTGGTCTGATTTCTTCATGTATGAATATATCTTTCCAGTTACCTTACTTGATCCATGATGCAATGTTTCTCTCCTGATATTCTTAGTTGGAGAACAAACAGTTATTCGGAGCTTCCCTATTGCTTCAGTAACAAAGGAGAAGAAAATTACCATCCAAAACCAACTTCAACAAAGTATGCAAGAAGGGCTGCAGATCACCTCAGCTACCTTTCAGGTAAATAGAATATCAAAACCTCATAGGTCAGAATTATTCTTGTTTTGAAAGTCCTGTTGATTTCAAAGGCCTTTCTTTTGTAACTACTCTGGATATCTTGAATAAGAAAGAAGAATATAAACTAATTGAGTTATGTGCCAAAGTAGTTTTTTAAAAATTTGTGAAAGTGGACACCTGACTGCACAAAACACTTCTGCCTGCTCTTTGTTGCCTTTTTGCTCCAGCTTATCATCCTGAGCAGAACTGACAACATTCTCCTGAGATACTTATTAGAGAAATATATTAAGAGACCAAAGAAGGGAAGTATAAAACTTATTTTAAAAGAAAAATAAGCAATAAAAGAATCTCTTTTCCTTTGTTATGTTACAGTACAGTTAGTTTATAGCACAAAAGATAACGTTCTACTGGACAAATTGTGAATCATTGTCAATGAATTCACTGACAAATCAGTAAATCCCTGGGGAACAGAAGCTGAGACAACTTCAACATTATACAATATTAAAGACACATAATCCAGCAAATTTGAATGCTTACTTATTATTTATGTTCAGTTGTCTACAGATTCATAATAAGAAAATAGTTCGCTTAGATTCACACTGAAACATACAATTTGATCCAAGGTGCTTAAACCTTCATATGCAATTGTATCACTCCACACATAGGTTTTTAAAAGTGGGTGAGAAATAATATAGTCCTATTATAATACATAATCCTGAAACAATATATTGCTAAACCTAAAATATATTACTGTATAGCTTAAATGCTTCTTTTAACTATAAGTTTAAATGTTATTAATTATAAAAATGTTAAAAATGATATATTTAAAACATATTCTTGTTAATTTACATGCAGTGTATTTTTAAAATGATATATTAAGATTTAAAACCTTACAATGATGTTTAACTTAGCAATACTATTTTCTATTGCCCTAATGCCAAATATCCTAAAATCTCTTTATCTTTTATATTTCAGTATTTATACTTTACTTTCTCTCATTACATCTTTTTATTTGCAGCTGATCAAGGTAGCTTTTGATGAGGAAGTGAGCCCTGAAGTTGTGGAGATATTTAAGAAGCAGCTGATGAAGTTTCGCTATCCTCAGTCCATCTTCAGTACTTTTGCTTTTGCAGCTGGCCAAACAGCACCTCAGATCATCTTGCCAAAGCAAAAGGAGAAAAACACTTCCTTTCGGTAATGATTTCCCCTTTTATTTATGTGTCACATTTATTAGAAATATTCTTTTAATATTTTAGTGTAGAAATATAGAGTGGCATGATGGCCTAGTGGTGAAGATGCTCGCCTCCTACTCGGAAGTTTGAGAGTTCAATCCTAGGTAGCGGCAGATGTTTCTGTCTCAGGGCGCAAAGAAAAGATGTCTGCCACAAACTCAGCATAGGTGTCAGGAAGAGTATCCGGCCAATAAATGCTGAGCTCTATCCAGTCACCCCGATTCTACCCAACTAGGAACTACAGGATTGTAAAAAGGGGGGAAAATGTTCTTAATTTTAGTTGATTTCGATTTTATACCAGGCTTTAACAAAGGAGGTAGTGCCATATGCCTGAAATAAAAATGAAATTATGGTGAAAATGAACAAGTAAAATAATAGTGCATTTACTGTGATCAACCCACACTTCTGTATTTCTGATTATTGAAAGAGGAAATGCATTCTGAATGTCTATTTAAGGTACACACATGAAAATGGTTTGTGAAAGCTAAACTCGTGGGCATAATAGCAGGCATGGGGGCTCCACAGTATACCACTCATTGAAATAAAGCTCAGCACAAACATATTTTGGAGGAAAGAGGAGAATATACAGTTGCTAGCATTCTCTTTCAGCAAAAGTACAAATATTTTTACCTTTTTTCTGAATTTAGCACTCTTTCAAAAACAATTGTAAAAGGAGCAAAACGTGCAGGGAAAATGACAATTGGCCGGCAGCACTTACTAAAAAAAAAGACAGGAACAATCATAGAGGAAAGGGCAAATCGTCCTGGATGGAATGAAGAAGATGATGTCTCAGGTAATAATAGATTGGCGCCTTTTTTTTTTGCCACTGTCTGGTTACACAAGTCACTATATGCTAAGCTACTAAAATTATTGCACCTTTAGTTTCAGATGACAGTGAAATGCACACGAGTGGTACTTTGAAAGCATCAGAAAAATCAACAATGGAGCAGCTAGTGGAAAGAGCTTGTTTTAGAGACTATCAGCGGTTGGGGTTAGGAACCATCAGTAATAGTTCTTCACGTTCAAAAACAGAATACTTTCGAATAACAGCTTTAAACAGGATGTATTCCCTTTGCAGAAGGTAAGCCAGCTTACTTATTAACATAGATCTAAGTTACATGATCCACTTGTCACAATTTTTAGTCTATATTGCAAATGGCTGAAAAAAAAATATTCTTTATCTCTGTGGAGGGAAGACTTCTAGTTCAGTATCAAAGCAGATACTTTATCTCAAATAAAGTTCCTGATATCTGCAGATTGGGTTAGGAAAGACAGTGCTTCAATTCACTGAATGTGATATGGTATTAATCTAATTGGACCAGTAATTGGACCCTTATATTTCTAAACAAGAGGAGATGTAGTTTGTTGATAACTAAATTATCATCTGTGTGCAGTCATTCATGAGATACCAACATTTAAAAATCATTTGATCTACAGTTTTTCTCATTGCAATACTGATCTGATTAATGTTTATCAGCAAATAAAACACTTTAGCTTTTAAAAAAAATTGATAGGTATGTGCACATGTAGAAACTGAAGTATATATAGAATATTAAGAGTTAAGGGTATAGTCAGAAGTTAGGATTTCTAGCATTTAGCAACCATAAAGACTGCTCAATAAAACTGTCAGAATCTTTTTATTTTTTTGTGGACATTTGT
>NW_015398484.1:0-1610 GCF_001527695.2 Protobothrops mucrosquamatus
GCTTAAAGCTCTCCCCCCCCTCCTTTTTTTTAAAAAAACAAAAGAATCTGTTAATTGTCGAGTGATAATTAACGTGGGAAACAGCTGCTGGGATGGAGAAGGGAGGAAAGGGGGTGCCTTAACTGGGCCTTTGGTGTTTTTAAATTACCTCTGGGCTTCCCCCGTCCCCCCACATAGACAGAAACATAAACACAACCCCACACACACACACACAAAAGAAGGAAGAAGCAGCTGGTTGTTGGGAAACCTTTAAAAAAAGGGGGAGTTGCAAGAATAAGAGGCCTTTTTTAAAAGTTGGTCTAAAACACTTGGGAAAACCCTTATGTTATGTTATGTTAGGGGTGCCCCACGCAATGCCCTCCTGGTGGACTGGTTTCTTTATTTTTTATTTATTTATTGCATGGATTGGATTGCAACGTCCCTCACCCCAAGAAGAGCAGCCCCTCACCCCAAGAGGAGCAGGGCGGTGCAGAGGTTTGCAGCAGCTTGGGTGGGAGATCAGACAGACAATTTGGGGTGGTGGGGTGGCCCTGCAGGGCTGTGGTGCTGAGCCAGAGGAACCCCTTGCCAGGAGTTTTTGGACCCCCGTGCCTGGCCACCTGCCTTGGTATGGTCCAGGAGAGCCGTTCCACCTTCCTTGTGTCAGATTTGGAATTGTGCACCTGGTTTCATCAAATAGATGCGCCCAGCAGGGTTTTCCCAGGCCCAACTGGGGTGGCCTCTGCACGTCTCCTGTGGCAGCCTTCCTGTATGGACCCCTCCCCGGCTGGCAAAGACCCCCCTCCTGCCCCGTCTTTGCTCTTTCCTTGTGCCCCCTGCCCTGCTGAGGCTTCTCTGAACAGGTCTTTGTGGGCGAGGGGGGAGAAGCTTTTGGAGACGGGCCTTCTGGACAGCCCCCTGCCTCCTTCCAGAGCGGGGTACCCTCAGAGGCACTTTTGGGGAGCAGTAGAGCAACGGGGCACCACTCTCGAGGCCCCGCGGAAGTGGGGAAGGGGTTCCTCTTCCCAGAATCGGACCCATTGAGGGAACCGAGGTCTCCAATCTAACAAGCAAAGTCCTAAGAAAGGGGGTGGGCTTGGGGGTGAAGCCCCTTGCTGGGACCGGCATCGCTGTCCAGGGGCGGTGGGGATGCTGCTCTCCAGGCTGGACCCCCGTTTGGAAGCCAGAAGCCCCCCCCCTGCCTCCCTTTCTGGCGATCAGCAGCTGGTGACGAGTTAGCTCTTCTGTCCAGATAATAATAAAGTTGGAAGGGACCCTGGAGGTTATCTAGTCCAACCCCCTGCTCAGGCAGGAAACCCTATACCATTTCAGACAAATGGCTGTCCAGTCTCTTCTTAAAAACTTCCAGTATTGGAGCATTCACTGCGTCTGGAGGCAGGTTGTTCCACTGGTTAATTGTTCTCACTGCCAGGAAGTTTCTCCTTAGTTCCAGGTTGCTTCTCTCCTTGATTAGTTTCCACCCGTTGCTTCTTGTCCTGCCTTCAGGCGCTTTGGAGAATAGCTTGACTCCCTCTTCTTTGTGGCAGCCCCTGAGATACTGGAACCCTGCTATCCTGTCCCCCCTCGTCCTTCATTAAACTAGACATCCCCAATTCCAGCAGCCGTTCCTT
>NW_015398484.1:5847-6935 GCF_001527695.2 Protobothrops mucrosquamatus
GGGGGGGGGGGGGGTTGGTGGCTGGGGCTGTAATTTAGTTTCAAAAGCGGCCAAAGTTTTTGAAGTGATGCTTGAAAGTTTCAAGGGCCTTCGATGGCCTGGTGGCTACTGGCCATCCCATCTGGGGCTACCCCAAAAAATTAGCCGTAGGCACGGACTCTGGCAGCCCCCCCAAGTTCTGAAGACCCATGTGGCTTGCAGAGCTGTGCACGTTGGGCATTTCAGTGCCACAACTTAAAAGGATTTTGCTTTGAAGGGGGGCCCATTTCTTTCCTCGGTTCTCGAGGGGGTTCCATTTAAAACGGGGGGGGGAAGGGAGGAAGGCACCCCAACTTCCTCTTCCTCCTCCTCCTCCTTGCCTTCCAGGGCAGCAAAGAGCGATTCCACTGGCAGATGCAGAACGTCAAGCAGAGCGGGGTGGACGACATGGTTCTCCTGCCCAAGATCCACGAAGACGCCATCGTGGAGAACCTCCGCAAGAGGTTCATGGATGACTACATTTTTGTATCCCTCTCTGAACTTGGGGGCTGCTGGGAGGCTCCCCCGGAGAAGGAGAGTCTCCGCGGGCAGAACTAGCACCAGGGAAGGTGCTGGCGGGCACCCATTGGGAATGGAGTGGCAGAGCCTCCATGTCTAAGAGGAGTCTACCTCTGGCAGGAAGCCTCAGGGGGAGGGAGCCGTGGGGACGGGACGAGGCAGGCGTTCAGCCTCCGAGTCCCCTTTTTGTGCCGCCCCTTAACTTGGAAACAAAAAGACGTACATCGGGCCAGTCCTGATTTCGGTCAACCCCTTCAAGCAGCTGCCTTACTTCACGGACCGGGAGATCGACATGTACCAGGGGGCGGTGAGTGTGTGGTTGTGGGTGTGTTTGTGGAGGGGAAAGCCCTGATTTGAACCCATGTGGAGGAATCTTTGCCCCTGGGAACGATGGGCTCCGAACAGCAAAGATTCCAGTTTGGGTCCAGCTGGACTAGATGACCTCTAGCTACCCATGGGATGTGCTGAGATGCTCAGGGCCTCCATCTACGTGTGTGTGTGTCCCTCTCACCCAGGCCCAGTACGAAAACCCTCCCCACATCTACGCCCTG
>NW_015398485.1:0-5062 GCF_001527695.2 Protobothrops mucrosquamatus
ACGTTGAAATTGACTAATTGAACCTTTTTTTTTTTTTTTTTTGCACACAGCGGCGGAGGCCTAAAGTGAAAAGGTTTTATAAAACCCAGCTGAAGGGCTGGGGCGACGGCGTGCGTGCCCACAGAGAGGGCTCTGAGTGCCGCCTCTGGCACCTGTGCCATAGGTTTGCCACCACTGTCCTAAGAGAACTGTGTGTGTGTGAGAGAGTGTGTTTGTGTCAAGTCTGAGATTTTTTTTCCAATTACATTCCCAGTTTGGACCCCAATTCCTCTTATCTGACCATTGCTTTAGTGAAGGTGTTCCTCAGTGTTATTCTCACAGGCCATTGCACACTGAGAGTGCACTTCCTTTCTGTTTTCTATCTGCCAACGGCAGAGTAGAGTTTGTATTATAACTAGCATGAACACCAGAATCTATTCATTTGCAATTATTTTTCAAAAGATGGAATCTAGACTAGCAGATCACACACTAGCGCAAAATCTGCAGATGGATGCTTCTTCTTTTTCAGGGTAAATATCACCCCGAATCTGCACTTGGCTGTAGATTTTATGACTTTTTGCAGATTGGCAATTGACATGCAGGATTTCTAGATTTGCTATATAAACATCTTAGAGGATCAAAATGCTTTTCAGTAACAGAAGAAAAGCTTGAATCCATGCCTAACTATCTCATGCCTAATATACAGAAAGAAACATTTGCACATTTGTTATAGCAATAGCACTTAGACTTATATGCCGCTTCACAGTGCTTTACAGCCCTCTCTAAGCGGTTTACAAAATCAGCCCATTGCCCCCAACAATCTGGATCTTCATTTTACTGACCTTGGAAGTATGGAAGGCTGAGTCAACCTTGAGTCGGGCAGAATCGAACTGCTGCCAGTAATTTAGCCTGCAGTACTGCATTCTAAGCACTCCACCACCACGGCTCGTCCTTATGCTTTTGCCAAAGATTGCATTATTTTCCTACTGTAACCATTGCAGAGTTTCAATCCACAGACTTCTAAGTTATTTGGTGTGTTTTTTAAAATCCCACAAGGCACTGA
Source organism: Protobothrops mucrosquamatus (assembly GCF_001527695.2). NCBI lineage: Eukaryota > Metazoa > Chordata > Lepidosauria > Squamata > Viperidae > Protobothrops > Protobothrops mucrosquamatus. The sequence goes on from NW_015398485.1 coordinate 1,043, forward strand.
TTTCGGCAGCTTTATTTATTGTGCAATTTATTTTGGAAACATCGGCTAAAAATAGGAGTGCAAGATTCCTGGGCGATGAAGTGCCGAGTGACAGTGCAATTTGTTTAGCATGCATGAGGATTGTATCTGTGTCTGAGGACTGGAAGACCTGAAAGCGAATATATCAAATATCTAGACTGCCAGCCCGCGGGACAGATGCGTCATGCCGAAACCGCGCCCACCCCAGCTCCGGCAATGGGGAAAAAGTCACTATACATTGCGACACGTCATGTGACGTGGCGAGTTTGACACCCCTGATCTAGACGGTTGTGTTTGTCAGGGGAAATGTACTGAATGATTGAAGGTTTATAACTAAATGTTGAAAAAAAAATCAAAGCAAAAAGTTGAATTTGGGTACATCTTTTAAAGATAGGGAAATGTTTGAAGAAGATTTAAGACATGCAAGTGCTTTTTAGCAACATATGTACAAGTAGTCCTTGACGTATGACCACAGTTGAGCCCAAAATTTCTGTTGTTAAGTGAGACATTTATTAACTGAGTTTTGCTCCATTTTACAACCTTTCTTGCCACAGTTGTTAACTGAATCACCGCAATTGATAAATTAGTAACTCGGTTGTTAAGTGAATCTGGCTTCCCCATTGTCAGAAGGTTGCAAAAGGGGATCACCTGACCCCAGGACACAGCAACCGTCATAAATACGAGTTAGTTGCCAAGCACCTGAATTTTGATCACATGATCATGGGAATGCGGCAAAGGTTGTGAAAAGCGATCATAAGTCACATTTTTCAGTGCCACTGTAACTTTGAACCGTCACTAAATGAACTGTTGTAAGTCCAGGACTACCTGTAGTATGGTGCAAAGAATGAGGATTTATCGTTTTTGCCCACTATGCTGCGTGGAAGCGAGGGATGGGTACGTCAGAACAACTGAAATTCAGTCAGAAATGAGGAACTTAAATTGTGTATATATGTTTGTCAACAGTTAGTCCTAAGTAGTTATTCTCGATCCATTTTCTTCTCTTCGTAATTTTTTTTTTTTTGGTCTTTTAGGGGCTGGAAAATCGCTGGGGGAATTCTCATTGTGATCATCTGCAGCATTAACATGTACTTTGTGGTGATCTATGTGACTGCCCTAGGACAAACAGTGTTGTATGTATGTGCTTCAATTATCAGCGTTCTCTACTTGGCCTTCGTGGCATATCTGGTGAGTTAGTAATGGCTTACATCAACGGTTCTCAACCTATGGGTCGCGACCCCATTTGGGGTCGATCGACCATTTCACGGGGGTCGCCAAGCAAGGCTGTCCGCCATTTTTTTCCCCTTTTCCGGCGGGTGCCTTACCTCCCTTGAGCTGGGCCAGCTGGTGGTCGGCCTGCTCCATCTCTGCCGCTTGCCAGCTACGCCTCGGCCGGCTCAGGGGGCGGAACCACACATGCGCGGTGCTCCCGGGCAGGGAAAGTCCTCGACTTACGACCGGTTGGGTAGTCCTCGACTTACGACCGGTTTAGTCCTCGACTTACGACCGGTTTAGTCCTCGACTTACGACCGGTTGGGGGGTCGCGGCATTAAAAAGGTTGAGAACCACTGGCTTACATGCTCTTGCTTTCCTCACAGGGGTTTTCCCATGTTCTCTTAGCAGTGATTTCTTTAGGGATTTTTCTGTTTTTAACAAAGGCAGCGGTCAGACTGGGTCATAAGAGCTGTAGAATAATCCCTTGGATGAGGCCAGGGCCCATTTTTGAGGATGGTGTTTGGTTTCTCACAGTAGCCAACCAGATAGGAACCAACTTCCAGAGGAGGTAGTGGGTCAATCACCAGCAACTGAGTTTAAACATACTTGGGACAAACACGTGTCTATCATCTGAAATTAATTAATTTAAAAAGAAAACAAAAACAAACAAAACACTCAAAGGGCAGGTTCGGTGGTCCACTGGGTCTTTTTCTGCCATCAGTTTTCTATGTTTCTATGTTACCTGTCAGGTACCTCTGCCTTGCTGTGGTCCACTGCCACCGGTACTTGAAGTAACACTGAGTCAGCCAGTAAGCAGCCATCCCCCACAGACCTGTACTCCATGAATTCACTCAGTCCTCTATTTTAAAGTCAAGTTAGTGATCATCACCATATCCTATATCTTATGGCAATGAATTCCCTAGGTTAATAGTGCATTCCTTTTTTTCTGTTTTAGCTGTCCGTTCAATCAGTTTCATTAGATGACCCTTATATACTGAGAGAGGGAGTTAACAATTATCTTGTCCATTTTTTTCCATAATGTAATAAACCTCAATCAGCTCCTCTTCTGTCAGCTAATTTTGAAGCTAAAGAGTCCCAAACAATCCATTCTTCTCTCATAAGGCATGTGTTGGAGTCCCCTTACACCAGGGGTCTTCAAACTTGGCCCTTTTATGACTTGTGGACTTCACCTCCCAGAATTCCTCAGCCAGCGTGCTTGGCTGAGGAATTCTGGGAGCTGAAATCCACAAGTCATAAAAAGGGCCAAGTTTGAAGACCCCTGCCTTACACTTTTTCTAGCTCAAATACATCCTTTTTAAAAAATGATGCACAGACCTCTACCCGGTATTCCAGATACGTTTGTATAAGGGCATTATACATGTTGACAGTTTTATTTCCCTAATGAACAAAAGTATGAAATATGTGGGGGTTTTTTTAGAGCTGTTGTTCATTGAATGGTCCCCTTGACCCATCTACTGTGGCTCCAAAATAGCTACAGGCAGCTTAGTTCCATCAATGGTTGTGTGCAGTTGAGGCAGGATTTTTTTTTTAATATAAATTTTTTGGCAGCCCATTTTACCACAGGGTAATTCTGGGCAGTTATCTGAATATCATTTTACACTTATATAAAGTTAACCACATCTTCCATTTGATTGTCCATTCACCTAGTCTACAAAGAATCTTCTGAAGTTTTTAGTCAGAGTTATCTCAAACGTGTTTTTTTTACAAATATTTTATTAATTTTCTAGTTTTACAATCAAATACTTAATAGACAATGTGTTGTCTGGGTCCATTAGTAATTCAGTGGTATATGTTAACTTCTTCAATCTAGGTGCTTTTTCACAAGGCAACTGGACTTTGTTTTTTCTTTGAAGATGTTTCACTTCTCATCCAAGAAGCTTCTTCAGCTCTGACTGGATGGTGTAGAATGAAAGGATTTATACTCCTTGCAGACAGCTGATCATTTGCATTCTTTTAGAGAGTCATTGAGGCCACCTGGAGGTTTATCTGTGTTAACAGGGTCACCTGAGTAGTGCAAATGGATGTGGGGCATTCTTGGAACTGCTGAAAGGATGTGTGGTAGACTGGAGATAGATGATGTCATGTCCCATTTGCATCATGAAAAAGTTGCCTCGTGAAAAAGCACCTTTGGGATAACTATGACCTGGATGATTGAGAATCTCAATAGACATTCTTAGTCAAAGAATGTCTGTTGGCATTGATACCCTTCTAAACTAAAGGATAGCAGTGTTCAAATAATGCACTAGGGCAGGGGTAGGCAACCTTGGCTCTTTTATGACTCGTGGACTTCAACTCCCAGAATTCCTGAGCCAGCATGGCTCAGCTTGGAAACCTCTCCCTTTTCCCTCAGCATGGCTGGCTCAGGAATTCTGGGAGTTGAAGTCCACGAGTCATAAAAGAGCCAAGGTTGCCGACCCCTGCACTAGGGAAATGCTGGTTTTCTATCATGCGCCAATAAAAGTCTGATCCCATTTTTTTTAGTTATATCCGTTACCTTTTTTCTTTAGTTATATACAGTTACCTTTCTACCTATTCCTCTTTTCACAAACACATTATTATTTTTTTATTTTTTTTATTATTCGAATTTATATCCCGCCCTTCTCCTTGCGGACTCAGGGCGGCTGACAATCGATTAAAAACACCAATAACAATTACAAAATTAAAATTAATTAAAATGAAATATTTAAATTGTCTGATTAAAATATGATTAAAAACCCCTCTAAAAACCCCTCTTAAAAATTGCCCTAGGCCAGTCCCGCTTGTTGGAAT
>NW_015398485.1:5099-6935 GCF_001527695.2 Protobothrops mucrosquamatus
AATCGATTAAAAACACCAATAACAATTACAAAATTAAAATTAATTAAAATGAAATATTTAAATTGTCTGATTAAAATATGATTAAAAACCCCTCTAAAAACCCCTCTTAAAAATTGCCCTAGGCCAGTCCCGCTTGTTGGAATAGCCATGTCTTGAGGGCGCGGCGGAAGGAAGGGAGATCAGGGATCACCCTGATCTCCCTTCCTTCCGCCGCCTGATCTCTGGGGGTACATACATTCTCTTAGAGAGGAAATGAGCTAGAATTGTGCAGAGTACGAGAAGACAAGGCGGCAGCACATGTACTTCTAGAAAACAATGACTATGTAATTCAGTGGCCTTGTTTGAACAACCTCTAAACCCAATTCCGGGTATTTGTCTTGTCAAGTGATTCAGAAGAAACAGCCAGGATGTGGCTTGATAGAGACGGGGAGGGGCAATTTAGAGCTAGTTCTCAGTAACTTCAACTGCAATTGATGGGTTTATCGCACAAGCAGAAGTCTTGAAGGGAAGACTCTTTCCAACCTCTCTCGCTTGCTCCCCCCTCCCCCTAAACTCTCACTCCTGGTGATATCTACCTATATTAACAAACAAAATAAGGATCAAAGAAACAGCTTAGTTGTAACTGTCAGCCTAGGAAACTCAAGGACATCCAGTGGAATCATGAACAAGGGGCAAACATTATATATTATAGTTGAGGAATGTCACCTAGTTAATATTGTCTGGTCATGTAATCACAATTTGGGTGCTCGGTGACCAACCTGCAGTTATAATATTGCAATATCTTGCAGTTGTGCCCTTTCTTGACAGCTTCCCACAAGCAAAGTCAATGAGGAAGCTAGCAGGAAATCAGGGTGATGTGGGATCCTTGCGTAACAGTGGCAGCTGGGACTGCTAGAACTGCCATTGCTAAATGTTGTGGTTACTTAGCTTAATGCTTAATGACTACACTGCTTGGTGCTGGGGTTTCTATCCCAATTACCATTGTTAATTAAGGACTACCAGCATTAGAGTAGAAATGTCTTGAGAACAGAAGAACTACCTTGCAAGCTCAAACCAGAGCCTCCATTTAGCCTACTATTTGTTTTATTTGGGCCAGCCAGAAAGCTCACAGCTTGGAAATGAAAACAGCTGGTGTCCAATAAACGCCCATGCTTGGAGAAAAGGAAACAACTTAAGAGACATCCAAAACAATCTCTCAGACACGCTGGGACAGGGTTGAGAAATCTGTAGCCTGGTAAATAGTTGCTTAATTACAATTCCTAGCATTACACGTTGACTAGAGTAAGCTTTGTCCATCAGCATACGGAGCATCACAGGCCTGCTTTGTTTAATGACTGCAACCTACATGTGTGTTAAGCTTGATTGAAAACAGCTTTAATGATTTGTGTGAGTTGGTTCCCAATCAGAGAGCTACTTATCCGTCCAGTTGACTAGGAAATTGGTAGGAATAAAAAAAAAGCATCTATTTATAGATGATGAATTTTAGGTTTGCAGCTGGTAGGAAAAGGCTTCCTAGGGTAGATAGGGAGAGTCATAAAAATCTTCCCAGGGAAGATCGGGTGAAATAAGTCAATCAGGTTTGTTTCTTGACATGAATAATAGCAAGTGCGGCAAAATAAGCACTTCAGGGGTTGTTATTTTTTTCTGTCAATGCTGTACTTCTCCATGACCAGAATCAGAATTATGTGTCATTTCTGGCTCATATTTTGAAGTCTGCCTGCTGATGCTTCTCTCTGAAATGATTTTGGGAGACAGAACAGAATTATAGGGATGGTGGGGCTTCATAGAACAGAGCAGGAGGAGGGATAATAGCGATGCTTCTCTGATTTGCTTGAG
>NW_015398486.1:0-6934 GCF_001527695.2 Protobothrops mucrosquamatus
CTGCCGCTTGTGCAAATGGAGTTGCATGTGCTTGCCTGTCGCTCACGCGGAACCATCCCCTCCCCTCTGCTGGTCCACAAAGCTGGAAAGGTTGGGGAACTCTGCTATATGTAAATGTATGTGCAAGGTGGATTTTAGCTTTCCGTCTGTGAACTGATTCATATGTAACACTCTTCTATGTTGTCTGTATATATTTTTTAATCTAGATCATCATTTGTGGAAGACAAATTGTATGTAGTTACCTATCTGAAAGCATTGAATTGAAAGTTGTTCAACATTATATTGGGCACGATGGACAGGCTGTTGTGAAAGAACACTTTGATTGCCTTGAACCCAAGCAGAAACTACCATCGTATGTTCTAGAAAATAATGAGTTGACAGAATTGAGTGTAAAAGCTAAAGGGGATGAAGATTGGTCAAGAGATGTGTCACTTGAGTCAAAGCTGACAGAATATAGCACAGTCATCCAGGTATGGAAACAAATATTGGGGGAGAGGGAGGGTAGCATTGAAAGAGTCAAATTGAGAATCAAATTGCTTAATATTTCCTTCTTTCTCTCCCCATAAATATCCCAATCCAAATGAGTTAATTCCTATACATGTTTTTTTTTTAAATCCTGTTTACTTGCTAATAGTGTGCCTGCTGCCATTTCCAGTCTGAACACAAATAGAGATAGCCTCAGGAAAGCTAATTAAAAATTGTATTATGTTGCAAATAAAGACAAAATAATTCTTTTTCTTAGTGAAGAAAATAAAATGCTAATAGGCAACAGAGGAAAGTTAGAGCAAATTAACTCTTCTTGTTGCTTAGTCTTTTCCAACTGGTGGTTGTGTTACCTCAGGCAATTGTGAATTAAAGGCACTAGACTGAAACTTGAGATTGACAGAAATTTTGTCAAGGAATATCCTACTTTCAGTTAGTTTAAATCTTCAGAGCTAAAGGGTCTTGATGATATTTGGCAATTTTTTTAATGTATTGTCTTTGAGAAATCCTAAAGAACTGTTGAAATGCCACATAATTGGAAGAATTGTGCTATTCTTGCATTAAAAATGATCAAGTACTATCCCTATTATCAAAAAGGGTGAAAAAAGAATCCAAAGAATTACAAACTAATCCATCTGTGATGTTTATACCTGCAAAGATTATACAACAGATAATAAATCTTTAAGGAATTTGAAACAATGTGGAGCATGGACTATCAAGAACCATTTTTAAGCTAGACAAATGAACTGACAAAAATGAACAATTGTAACAGAAACCAATATAAGTTTATTTGTTTAGGAAACAGAAATTAAATATCTGGATATAGAATGAGAAATATTTGTCTTGGTAACAGAAAAAAGATGTTTAAACAATAACTGATTAAAAATAATAATTGATTATAAATTAAATATGAATTGTCAATGCATTGCAACTGGAAAAAAAAGAAAGGTTCGCCTCTATTAGAAGTGTTGGAGCCAAAACTAAAGCGATATCAGCCACAGATGCTTTAGTTTAGATTCCTGAACTCAGCAAAGGCTTGCAGTTGAAGGCCTAAATAGCCTCTTCCATTTCCCTAATGTTAGTTGGACTCTAAACAGGCATTCTTTACAAATAACAATTTGTATGTCTGCTTTCTGCTTTGCAGTCTGTTTGGTTGTGGTTATTTATATTAACCTCTATAAATATATTTTCCTTCACGGCAGGTGCCATCATCAAATAGTTCTATTATTTATGTATGGTGCATGGTTTTGACGTTAGAGGCACAGACACAAGTCCAGCAACGAATTGTGAGTACCTTCCCCCTTGTGCAAATTGATCTTACTCTTCCTGTTCTGAATAGGGTCAGTTTGACCCTAAAACAGAGATTTATTGACAGTTTGTTATAATGGAATGCTGAGTTGGAACACTGCATCCAATATTACTCTGCTCTTTTACTTTTGTAGATTGTTTTCAGTCCTCTTTTTATCATAAGGAGCCATCTTCCAGATCCCATCATCGTACATTTAGAGAAAAGAAACCTGGGTCTGAGTGAAATGCAGTTAATTCCTGGAAAAGGACAAGAAAAAACTCTGCAAAATATAGAACCAGATCTAATCCATCACTTAACCTTCCAAGCCAGGTAAAAAAAAATCCTAAATATGTTAGATTTAAAAGTTACTTTTGTGTTCATACAAAATTTAATTAGCATTATCCCAATTTCATATAAGTAATGGAAATTTGGTGTAGTAGTTCCCAACTATTTGCTTTATAAGGATCACCAAATTGTTATTGGAAACTTTTCAGACCCTAATATAAACTAAAGGTTGACAGTACCATACTTTCCACTCCCCCAACCAGTACCCACAGGACTCTAAAATTAAATAAAAATAATAATATAGAAAGATATAATGCCCAGAATTTTACACAGATTACCAAATCTGATCAAATATCAATGTTCTCACCAAAGTCCTGTGGGATTTCAGTCTCCTTGACAAAATATAACAAAATCTAGCAATTTCATGCAATCTTTTTTTAAAAAAATATTTTAATTTTATTTTGGAGCGTGAAGCACAGATCTCATTTATTTTCTAGAATCACCACAAATTAGAAACAACTGCTTAGATCAGTCTAAGGTTTTGGACTGATGAAGACCCAAGCAACCATTGGATAAAAAAATCCAGAGTTGTAGACTTCCCCTTTACCCAAAAGACGTCAACCTACTCTTCAGTGTAATATGAGGCTATGAGCAAAATAACTCAGAAAATCTCCATCTTAATCTGCATGTATAAATATTATTTCTCATCGGCATATCGTTTCCTCCCAAAATTCAGTATTTTAATATTTTATTCACAACATGGTTTTATATTTAATCAATTAATTTTAAATATTAATTTTTTAATATTATGCTATTTGTATTTATAACGTTTTATAGCATGAACCATTTTATTTCCAGCTAGAATGTGGCTGTATTTGAGTTTTCTAATTTTTTTTGCAGATATTGAATAAAGTGCTAGGTCAGTGATTATAATAATGACACTACTATTTTCATCTTAATAAATTTGTTAAGGAAGACCCTTGGGATTTTCATGTTTGGAAAAATAGTTTAGAACTCAGGTAGCCGCCAAAGGTTTGACAGTGGCTTTCTTAATAAATTCATGCAATGAATACCACATCTTTTGTATTTTTTTTTATGCATATGGCAGGGAAGAAGATAATCCCTCAGAATGTGCAGTGCCTATCTCAACAGCACTTATTAAACAGATAGCCACCAAATTGAATACAAATGGCACCATACATGAAATACTCAATGATTTTTATGGGTGCAGCAGCTTGCCTCAATCTGTCTGGCCTTACATAAGGAAGGATTTTGCCAGGTATTATTCCTTTTTATTATTTCTTTTTGGAGTTATTCTACTTGCAATAGCAGAAATATCTTTGCAAGTGACACGTGATCTTCAAATATCTCACATTTAAGAACTTTATATAATTCAGGTTAATTTTCTTTCCTAAAGAAGGAGAGGGAATGAATGTGCCTTCGATGTTAAATGTCCCATCTCTCTCACTCGCATGTCTAGAACAGAGATGAGAAAGGTCTCTTTCCAAAATGCTAGAATGTCTCTTCCATTCACAATCCAGACCACTCTCTCTCTCTCTTGCTTCACCAAAGTTACTACGGTTGCTCCAAAAAGACATATTGAATACATAATTTAATTCTAAGAAAGGTAGCCTTAAGGTCTAAGGGCAGACCAGACCAGAAACGGAATGCAGTATTTTTACCAGTAGATTTGCTTCACAGTCCTAATTCAGCAAATAATAGTAAACAGGTTACTTTGGTACCAATTCATCAATTATCATTGTATGAATGTAGTAATAATAACCAGAAATCATGAATGAATATATAAAAAATTCTACACATCAGGAGTAATAAAAAATAAAGTTAAATCAGAAAAAAGGTGCTTGTAAACTTAATATTTGTCTAGATAGACTTTTGGTTTGGTTTAGTTTGAGGTATTGTTCATGTTTGTTTATTTCTAAAATGTTCAATAGGTAAAAGAAGAAACTGGCAGCTCAGTTCAGCCATCTGTTTCATACTCTGTAATTGTGAGAGAGTTGAGGCTGCCCGTCCTTTCACATAGTATACAAAACAATCGTCTATCATCATCAGTGCCTGGGGGAGGTCAAAAAAAGGCAAAATGTCAGTTGTGCCATCACAATCAAAGGCCTTCTTTTTTGTATGTGCTACAATATAACTCAGAGGTACAAAGAGGCCATGAGAATGGTGATGCCACAACCCCATTTTGATATACACACCTGGGGTGTATCATAGATGTGGTGGGACATTTAAAAAGTGGGACAGGGTAGATATTACTATTGGACTGGCAGATTGCAAGGCATCCAGCAGCAACCTAAGGATGTCTGGTGATAACCACAGCCCTTCCCGCATAGAAGTAATCCTTGACTTATGACCAAAATTGAGACCAAAATTTATGAGGCTAAATGAGAAATTTGTTAAGCGAGTTTTGCCCCGTTTTACGACTTTTCTTGCCACAGTCGTTAAGTGAATCATTGCCATTGTTAAGTTAGTAACACAGTTGTTAAATGAACCTGGCTTTGCTTATCAGAAGGTCGCAGAAGGTGATCACATAACCCCAGGACACTGCAAGCATCATAAATATGAACCAGTTGCCAAGCTTCTGAATTTTGATCACGTGACCCTGGGAGTGCTGCAGCGGTTTCAGTCATAAGTTTTTTCAGTGCCTTTGTAACTTTTAACAGTCACTAAGTGAACTGTTGTAAGTTGAGGACTACTTTTACTTCTTTAAGTTCTACAGTTTTCAGAGATGATTAGGAGAATTATGTAACTGGAGCCATGTCTTTCTTTAAAAAAAATAAGTAAATGAGGATAGAGATATTTGCCATTAGGCTCTATGTAAATGTACATAGAGGATCTGTAGGATCTGTATTAATCCTACAAATAAGTAGTTGGAATATCAAGAGGATTTACTTGAACCCATACATATTTCGGTATCTATTCAGCATTTCCCTCCTAACTAGGAGATCCTAATCTTTTCCTTTTGTAACTTTCCAACCTAAACTGCATTCCAAGGCAGAGGGTAATTTTTCACATGGCAACATAGGGGTAGCAGAAAGATGAAGTGTAATATTTATTTTTTAAAAAAACAACAGTCATATATGCAGAAAACATATGTACCATTTCAAGAATAAGAAACTGGCCAAGAGTCTCATTGCCAGGTGTTGTCCAGGAAAATCTTTAATTCAATTACTTCAGAAATCTCAGTTGCTTTTTGATCTTTGAATAAAAGCCTATTTCAATTAAGGCAGAGAACCTAAATCAGGGACAGGTTTGTCTTGATTGTCTTTCAGAATCATACCTGCTGTCAGGAGCACTACAGGGTAACCAAGGCTTTATGAATGGTTAGGATGATAAACTGCAAATTTTATCAATGAATTAACCATTTTCTTTTATCTCCCTTTTGATATGTTCCTTGGAACAGCAGTGAACAGCTCACTCAGTGGGATAGCCCAATGCGCGTGAAGCTATCGGTGTGGAAGCCATGTGTGAAAACGCTGCTGATAGAACTCCTGCCGTGGGCTCTGCTGATTAATCAGTCCAAGTGGGATCTTTGGCTATTTGAAGGAGAAAGGATTGTTCTGCAGATTCCCACTGGGAAAACAATGATACCGCCAAACTTCCAGGCAGGCTTTCCATTGAAATATATATATATATGTTATCTTCTTGGAAATGTTTCCTTTTCATTTCATGAGGATGGGACATATCAAATCAACGGTCACAAGATCTTGCTGAACCATGACATAGGGCACAATGCATCTTGTTTTTGTTAGTAGCTACACAAGTAGAGAATCACATAAGTAACAAGTGGGGGCATTTGTCTGCTTACTCTCCAGCTGAAAATTGGCCCACCTATCCAGTTAATTCTGTTCATAATGTGGGACAAACAGTGAGAAGTCTCTTTAAGATCAGTGACAACTTCCATTATTTGAAGTGTGAGGGATTTTTATGGGAGTTTTGAAGTTGAGCAACCAGGGCTACTATATTGGCTAATGTATGCTTTGAAAATGTTTCAGAATTGTTTCAAATTTCACACAAGCATGGCACATTCCTGTTTTTATCAGAGTAGCACACTTTTTCAGGTGTTGTATTTAATAAGCTCTCTCATAAATGTTAATGTGACTTTTAAAGCATTAGGAGTTATAATGTCCTTCCTTTTTTCTATTTTTCACAGAAAATCTATTTTCACATACTTTTTAATACCAGAGAAGTGCGACACTTGTGCAAATTCCAAAGTCTTTCTGAGGAATCATTTCTGAAATGTGCACAATTTTTATATTTATTCCTTTATGTTCCTTAAACAAATAGGATTAAAACCTTTAATATAACTTAGCTATCTCTAATTATGTATGTAGGTCGGATTGATTTGTTAATATAAAATATTTCTACTTAACTTTTTGTGCATGGCTCTCTGATGCTTTCTCTATTTAGAATTTTAAGCTATATCTTTGGATGTACAGAATTAGTCTTAGCCGTGAATCATACACTTAACTGGGTAGGAGATGTAGAAGTTACTTGAGTGTCTCTTCTACAGCAGGGGTCCCCAACCCCTGGTCCGTGGCATACCAGCAACCGGTCCACCCAAACAAGCAAAGCCCCATCCATGGGATGCAGGCAACACACAAAACCACGCCCTCTCTGGTCCGCGGAAAAACCTCTCTCCATGGAACCGGTCCCTGGTACCCAAAAGGTTGGGGACCTCTGTTCTACAGCATATAAACATATTGGTCTGTTTATCATACTAAGTTACCATTGCACAAAGCTTTGCATAGTGTGGTAGAAAAAATGAAGCTTTGAAAGCTATATCATTCTGGGTTTCAAAACCAACAGTATGAATGTTGATAGAAACTTACAAAGACCTTCATCTAGGCAGAAAAAAAA
>NW_015398487.1:0-2010 GCF_001527695.2 Protobothrops mucrosquamatus
AATAGAGGCTGTTAGGCCTAGTTTGGAGCCTTGCGGAGCAAAGAAAAATACGTCTGCTAAGCTGAGAACTAAGGAAAAAACTGGGGAAGACACACCCAGAGGGAGGCGTGGCTGAAGTTTTTTTCCTTAGTTATCTGCTAGGCAGGAATGCATTAATAACCCATCCTGTGGACTCTACACCACCATCTGCTGGAGAAAGTCATTTTCTATCCTAAAGGAAGTGTTTTTAAATGTTTTTGTGCTCCAGTCTTTACTCATCGGGGGCTGGCCCAAAAACTTTCTCACTTTCCAACTATTAAGATAATGCACATTTGAAAACAACAACTATTTTTAGGCTGGTTTACAAAAGTTATCTTGCACAGAAACTCAGCAAGATGTTGGTTGTGCTGTTACGTTAAAACTGTCATGATTATTTTTTTCTCCTGGCCTTGCTTTCAAAGACTCTGAGATGGGAAGGTGAGCAGATGAAAGCTTTCCAAAAAGCTATTCACAAGTATATGGGCTTTGTGCCAATTTGGGAAGCCTGATGTCCGATGAGTAATCAGATGAGGGCTTAACTGGATGCCCCACTATTTCTGAAAACACGATCAAGAGTCATGAAACTTCCCACACTTTTTCAAGGTTTAGATACAAAATTTGGGATGACGAAGTCTAGCCTGGACTGCGACTTCTTCATTTTAGCTATGTATTTTGCTTATTCTGGGCAGGGCAGGATGCTTGTCTACATCTGGTGTCCAAATCCTAGGTAGAAACGAGACTGAACAGTTGCAGCAAAGGATGCAAATCACCAACGATACATTAAAGTCCTTGCGTTAAATGTCTCTTTGGATGGATGCTGCTTTGAAATGTGGCACCGTGGCAGAACTGGCTAGACCTGGGGGTTTTACATAAACCACGATTACCCACAGAATTGTGGAGGGTGGTAGATTATTATTTATTTTTGAAATGTCAGGGGACCAACTATGGAAAAAAATCCATATTAGATGGTTTATCACTTCTAGTAAGAATGCCATTGTGAGCTAAAGACCAAATATCATTTCTCTATTCTTGTGAACACTCAAGTTAAAAAAAAAACCCTAAAACCTAGAATTCTAGCCTAAAGAGGAGTAGTTAAATTTTCAACTTACTTTGGTATCCAGCACACACATGATCTTTTCCTTCGCTTCTTTAACATTCTCCTTTTTTCCAGAGACTTTAATGTGAGGATCTTAAAAGAAAAAAATAATAATTGCTTTGTACAAAGGCTAAATATCTCAACGAGTCACCCAACCTTTCTAATACAAACAAACATCCTGCCTTCTGCTTTTCATACATATTCTATCAGGTAGGTTACGCAGCCAAACGCACAAGAAGTACACTGTATATTTCCTGGAGAAACCCTCAAAGCTGGTGCAGCTTCATCATGAATTAATTTGTGGCAGACACATTAACTTCCAAAGGTTTCAGATGGACTAGACCAGAGAACCTGTTGGTTTTTTTTACATTTCAGTGCAATCAGGTTCCGGGCTATATATTAACCCTGCTGGAATGTAATACAACTTACTGCTCAACATACCAAGTTCTACATGCAATCACAGAAATGTGAAGTTTATTTTCCATCACCAGAGTAAATACCCAGTCAGTTGTTGTTGTTAGTTGCGAAGTCGTGTCCCACCCATCGTGACCCCCATGGACAACGTTCCTCCAGGCCCTTCCTGTTCTCTGCCATCTTCTGGAGTCCATTTAAGCTCAGGTCTACTGCTCCAGTGACTCCATCCAGCCACCTCATTCTATGTCATCCCCTTCTTCTCTTGCCCTCCATCTTTCCCAGAATCAGGCTCTTCTCCAGTGAGTCCTTCCTTCTCATTAGGTGGCCAAAGTTCTTGAGTTTCAACTTCAGGATCTGGCCTTCTAAAGAGCAGTCGGGGTTGACCTTCTCTAGGACTGACCGGTTTTATCGCCTTGCAGTCCAGGGAACTCGCAGTTAGCAAGTAGCTATCATCACTATCACTACCTATATGGACAAATCCA
>NW_015398487.1:3856-6934 GCF_001527695.2 Protobothrops mucrosquamatus
GAGGACAGCTTTGCACCCACAGGGCCACTGATGCAACGTATTGTTGCAACAGACTTGAAGTCTCTTTTGCTAGTTGTTCCAGGCAAGATCTCAACAGCTTCACAACAGGAACATTTGAAAACGAGCTTCCAATGCTAGACTGCAACGTGGCACTCTTGAAACGATGAAATCATACAATGTACACATCATTTTCTTTCTCTATGCCAGGGCTTTTCAACCTTTTCACCCATTGTACCACTTTTAGGATATGGCAACATCCGAGGACCACCAGTCGCCTAGCAAGGTGTCAAAAACTTGATGACCCCCCCCCCAAAAAAGGAAAAAAAATTGATAAAGTATAGGTAGTCCTCGACTTACAACAGTTCGTTTAGTGACTGTTTGAAGTTACAATGGCACTGAAAAAAGTGCCCCCCAAGCCACAGCCGAGCAAGACACCTGCCTGCCCACCCGGCGGCACTCTTCCTCCTGTCCGAGGTTTTCATTGTTGTGAGCATTTCTGTTGAGGATTGGCAGCGGGGGTGGGGTGGGGGGGTGTTTGGTTTTTATTCCCCCCCGTCTGCTGGGTGGTTGCAGCAGGTTTTGGTCACTTCACATGACCCTGGGACACTGTGATCGTCATTAATATGAATCAGTTGCCAAGCATCTGAATGTAAATCACAAGACCCTGGAGAGGCTGCAACATTCCAGCTGATCGGCGCTTCTTCTGGGCTCAGCAGAAGCGCCAGGATCAATGCCGCTTTCCAGCTGATTGGTGCTTCTTCAGGACTCAGCAGAAGCACCAGGATCAGTGCCGAGCTCCAGCTGGAGCCTGGCGCTGATCCTGGCGCTTCCACTGAGCCCTGACAGTCCCGAAGAAGCGCCGATCAGCTGGAAAGCAGCACTGATCCTGGCGCTTCCGCTGAGCCCTGGCAGCCCTGCAGCTCCAGCCGTCTCTCGCTCAGGCTTGAGTGGTGCTGCCACTGGTTCAGCTCATTCCCCTCTCCCGCTACCACTTTTCTAGGATGGTCGCGTACCACCTGCCAGGTGCCAATGTGCCACAGATGGTACCCGTACCACTGGTTGAAAAGCCCTGCTCTATGCCACACACAGGGTCATCTGAATCCCTCCAGCAAGGGTTAAAAGGATTGGTAGAAAAAAACAGAAGTCATGTTCCGGCTGATGGGAAAAAGAAGACACTCAAACCACCTTGTGTTTTCTTTGGCTGCGGCTCAGCACGGGATGGGATTCCGGGCAATTGTGGCTTATTAAATAAACCCGGCAACGCTTCTTCACAGGGTGACCAAAACGACCACCTCTCAGAGACCCGGTCACAGTAGATGTTCCGCACTGAACAGAGTTTGCATTAGGCTGCTTTAAACCCTGTAATTCTACAGAATAAGTGTTATGAATACACCCATCATAATTAGTAGCCAGACCAAGAGGGAAGTGGGCTAATCACACAAGGAAGACTATCAGACCTTTAGCGAGATTTGCAAACAAAAGGAGAATGAAGATCTTCTCCTTCTGGAAGATCAGCAAAAAAAGTCCAGGTGGTTCGTAAAGAATCATAGAATCCTGGAAGGGACCTTGGAGGTCTTCTAGTCCAGCCCCCTGTCCAAGCCAGGAGTCCTTATTGCATCCCGGACAAGGATTTGTATATACTGCTCCTTCCTATACCAGCTAATTGATTTATTTGCCAGGTATTCCATTTTTCTTCTAGGAAACTGAAATAACGTTACGTGAAGGATTAAGCCACTTTGGGACAGTCCAGCCAGATTTAAACTGAAAACTCCTTTCAGATTTCAAGGAAAACTTGTGAAGACATGCTCTGGATGCAATTATCTTCTTACAGTACTTATACCGTCCTCTGAGATGGGTCATATTTACCATGATTTGGTAGAAATTTTACCGATGGATGGAAATAAAAATGATTACTAGGTAAGGCCACACTTGGAATACTGCATCCAGTTTTGGTCACCGCGATGTAAAAAAGATGCTGAGACTCTGGAAAGAGTACAGAGAAGAGCAACAAAGATGATCAGGGGACTTGGAGGCTAAAACATGCAAGGAATGGTTGCTGGAATTGGGTATGTCTAGTTTAATGAAGAGAAGGACGAGGGGGGACATGATAGCCGTGTTCCAATATCTCAGGGGCTGCCCCAAAGAAGAGGGAGTCAAGCTATTCTCCAAGGCGCCTGAAGGCAGGACAAGAAGCAACGGATGGAAACTCATCTAGGAGAGAAGCAGCCTAGAACTAAGGAGAAACTTCCTGACAGTTAGAACAATTAACCAGTGGAACGACCTGCCTCCAGAAGCGGTGAATGCTCCAATGCTGGAGGTTTTTAAGAAGAGACTGGACAGCCATTTGTCCAAAATGGTATAGGGTTACCTGCCTGAGCAGGGGGTTGAACTAGATGACCTCCAAGGTCCCTTCCAACTTTATTATTATTATTATTATTATTATTATTATTATTATTATTATTATTATTATTATTATTATTATATTATTATTGTTGTTGTTGTTGTTGTTTTGTTGTTGTTGTTGTTGTTGTTATTATTATTACTATGTGAGTATTCTGTTTTACCAAACACTAAAAAAGACTTTTTGAAGCACGACGAATGAAGGATAATACTGAATGGTATTTCATTTTAAATTGTTTGTATTTTAAATTGTTTACTCGGTTGCACGAAGAACAAATTTTGCTGTAGTAAATGTAGCTAAACAAATCCAGCTAAGTGCACTCACGGCTTGGCTATTTTGTCCTTACAGCGCAAGGGTGGAGAGCAGATGGTCCAAACTCTTAACGCTACAAACCCTGGATCACTATGGTTAAGAAAGTCAGAGAAAACTAGAATGCTAAAAATGTAGTAGAGTGGTGCAGCTGACAGAAGTTAAGAGGTTTAAAAATTAAGTGCACAGCAGGGGGGGAGGTATGACACAGCTCTTGGCTCCAAATTCCATCACTTGCAACTACTTCTCACAGAAGAAATTCATCAGGGAACTATTAAATGCCAATCATTGTCTGGGTAAAGTGAATTTGGATCCCATAAAGCAAGCCAAATAGCTCAGAGCAGCTATGACACTGGAGACAAGTGCAC
>NW_015398488.1:0-2140 GCF_001527695.2 Protobothrops mucrosquamatus
GCGTATATTTCACATTCATAAAAGGAGATACGTACAGGTAGTGCTCGGCTTACAACCGTTCATTTGGTGACTGTTCGAAGTTACAACAGCACCAAAAAAAAGTTACTTATGACTGTTTTTCATACTTAACGACCGTTGCAGTAGCCCCACGGTCATGTGATCAAAATTGGGATGCTTGGCAACTGGCTCAGATTTATGATGGTTGCCGTGTCCCAGAGTTATGTGATTCCCCTTTTGCAACCTTCTGACAAGCAAAGTCAATGGGGAAGCCAGATTCACTCAACAACCGTGTTACTAACTGAACATCTGCAGTGATTCCCTTAACACTCTGGCCAAAGAAGTTGTAAAATGGGACAAAATTCACTTAACTGTTCGCACTTAGCCATAGAAATTTTGGGCTCCGTTATGGTCATTGGTTGAGGACTACCGGTATTAATTAACCAGTGAAGAGCATATGCAGCAAAATACTATTGGTAGTCCTCAACTTACAACTATTTGTTTATTGATCGTTCCAAGTTACAAAAGTTCTGAAAAAAAAAATGACTTACAACTGGTCCTTACTCTTACGACTATCACAGTAGCCCCGTAGTTACATGATCAAACTTTGACGACCGACATATATTTATGACGTTTGCAGTGTCCACTGATCATATGATTGCCTTTTGCGACCTTCCTAGCCATTTTCTTCTAAGTAAAATTAATGGGAGAAGTCAGATTCACTTAATGATGGCATTATTCACTTAACAACTGTGGGACAAAAGTTATAAAAGTGGGTACAACTCATTTAACAACCGTCTTGCTTAGCAACAGAAATTCTGTGGTTGTAATTCGAGGACTATTTGCACATGGAAACAACAGTTCTGACATCCCAGATCTTCCATTTGATCTTAGAGAACTTTGATAGGATCCCATCCATTCCAGATCAAATATTCTCAACACTTTAAACTCTTTTCTTGCTGCAGCAGCAATAAGGACAATGCAGATTGTTTGTCTCCTATTCAAGCCCTCCAGTTCAAAAGATTATGCCTGTAATGGTATTATTGTATAAGTGAGTTCATTTCCATAGCAATATGAGCAATAGAGCCTCTATAGATTTCCCGTAAATGCTTATTTATATGCAGGTGAGACAATCGCCATACATAAATACTCCACCCCAGCACTTGAAAAGAACTATCTTTTTAACAGTGATGAGCAAAAATGTTTAAAGGTAAAATCATTTTAAATTTAAATTACCCTGTTTCAAACTCAAACACTTTTAAAATGATTTTGTTTTGCAGGCAAAGGAGCCTCCTCGCACTTGAAGCAACTCTTTCAAGCATGAAACGGGGAATTTCAATTCTCAAACCATTTTAATTCAAGGCATTTTGCATACGCATGTAGTTTTTAAGAAAGAAAAAACAACAACTTAAGAGAAGACAAAGTCTGAATGAAAAACAGAAGAGTCTTCTCAGCTCTTCCACAGCTCTTCTTGGTATCTGCGATGCTCAGCTTTTACCCACTGGGAATTATTCCAAAGATAAGCTTGCAGGAGGTGATCAGCTACTGCAGAAATCTTTGCACCCAATGCTCATTAGCACAGACTACAATAGCTGTGAGACTTGCTAATGAAGTTTGTCCAAGAAACTGTTCTCCAACTTTACATCCATTGGCACTGAAGAACAGGTAGTCCTTGAATTACAGCAATTCGCTTAATGACCGTCTGAAGTTACAACGGTACTGAAAAATGTACAGGTATAGTATAGGGGGTACCTTGCTCAATAGTAGTAACTGTGAGAGGGATCTCGGAGTCCTAGTGGAAAATCACTTAAATATGAGCCAGCAGTGTGCTGCAGCTGCCAAAAAAGCCAACACAGTGCTGGGCTGCATTAACAGAGGAATAGAATCAAGATCACGTGAAGTATTAATACCACTTTACAATGCCTTGGTAAGGCCACACTTGGCATACTGCATCCAGTTTTGGTCACCACGATGTAAAAAAGATGCTGAGACTCTAGAAAGAGTACAGAGAAGAGCAACAAAGATGATTAGGGGACTGGAGGCTAAAACATATAAGGAACGGTTGCTGGAATTGGGTATGTCTAGTTTAATGAAGAGAAGGATGAGGGGGGACATGATAGCAGTGTTCCAATATCTCAGGGGC
>NW_015398488.1:5128-6714 GCF_001527695.2 Protobothrops mucrosquamatus
TCTTCCAACAAGCGGGATTGGCCTAGGGGAATTTTTAGTGGGGTTTTAAGAGTAATTTTAATTGACATAGGCCACAGTAAATATTTCTTTTTAATTAGGTTTTAAACTGGGTATTTTTATTGTTGTATCTGTTTTATAAGGCTGTCAGCCGCCCTGAGTCCGTAAGGAGAAGGGCGGGATAAAAATTAAATTAAATAAATAAATAAAATAAATAAAATAAATATATATCTGGATGGCACTAGCAGGGAATAAAAAACCATCAGTAAATCATAGCAATTCTAAATTTCATCCACCAGTGTGACTGATAATATGAAAAGTGCCTCAGAAGCAGAGAAGGTTTAGCCCTGCAG
The DNA here is from genome assembly GCF_001527695.2 of Protobothrops mucrosquamatus. NCBI lineage: Eukaryota > Metazoa > Chordata > Lepidosauria > Squamata > Viperidae > Protobothrops > Protobothrops mucrosquamatus. The sequence goes on from NW_015398488.1 coordinate 5,479, forward strand.
GCGTTTATCCATAACTTGATTTTCTAGAATACGTGATGGACATTGGCAGAGTTTGCTAACACTGCTTATTTAAAAGCTACTTTGGACACAACTTCTGCTAGTCAAGGCCTACTTCTCCTCCCACTAAAACTAAACATTGAGGCACATTTTTCTATTCCTGCAGAAATCTTTTTATCTTCAGAATAAAAATTACCAACAGGCAGTCATCTCTTATCTTTCCCAGGCACTGCTGTTTAGAAGACTGTAGCAACAACTCAGGCAGACATCCAACAGGTAACTTGCTCTGAATCAGTTTCAGAATCACTAAACAATTAGTTGACTCCTGATACAGAAATGCAGTTGAAGGACACATGTCAAGCAGGTGACAGAGTCATAGAAAACCACAAATCACGTGGAGCAGGGGTTCCCAACCCTTCCGGCTCTGTGGACATGCAGTGGAGGGGATGGTTTCACATGTGCGCACTCTGCTTGCACAAATGCAGCTTCACATGCTCACCTGCTTGTTTGCCCCTTGTGTGGCCCAGTTCCCAATGGATCACGGCCCGGTATCAGGCTGTGGACTGGAGGGGTGGGGTTGGGGACCCTTGATGTTGAGAACCAATTTATAGCTTACTTTAAGACTGGGCATTTTAAGCTTGCCAAAATGTTTAAATATTTTTGTTTATTTCTCCTGGAACACTAGTAATTCTCAAGGCACATCAATGTGACCCCAAACTCATTTTGAGCCTTATGACTATAAATGCTGAAAATAAAATATGAACCAACAATACACTTCTGGCTATAGACCAGTTCCTAATTATTCTTGTTGCCTAAAATATAGAATGATTGATAAACAGATTATCTTTGATGACTCTAGGATCACAATATCAGAAATGCCTGGATGGGCTTCACTGTCCTTATCCAATGGAACATCAAGAAACACCCATTTTCCTAAACTTTCATTACATTTTGCCCAGCTTTGACAAACTGTATTTACCGTCCTGTGACAAAGCACTGAATCCTTCTCGGAGAAGCAAATGCACAGAGACACTGCGGGCTAAGAGCCAAATTGCTTAGGTTTTTCCAATACTTATCATGCAGCTTTCATGTGCCTAATGGTTGGGTGAATGGGCCCGTGAGAGTCATCAAGGTGACTGCTCTATGATGTTGCAGCATTCCTCCTGAATATTATTAGATGGGGAAGCTTGTTCAGCACAAAGCAAATGCTTTCACTAAGATTCCTACCATACTTCTCAA
>NW_015398488.1:9008-15942 GCF_001527695.2 Protobothrops mucrosquamatus
ATGAACCATGGTCATGCGGGGGAATTCATAGGAGAAAGCAATTATATTTGGAAGAGTTAGCGTCAAAGAACACGGTCGCTGGACACCATCAAAGCTGACATCAGCCAGAGCATAGAAAACCTCAAAGAAGCAGTGCAAGATCGGAAGATGTGGAGATCTGGCCAAGAATTGGACAAGACTGAATGGATATCATCATCATTCATCATCATCATCATGAGCCAGAGATGTCCAACCTTGGCAGCTTTAAGACTTGTGGACTTCAACTCCCAGAACTCCGGCTGGGAATTCTGGAAGTTGAAGTCCACAAGTCTTAAAGTTGCCAAGACTGAATACCCCTGGTATAAACCTTTAGGAACTTGGCTTTGAAGACACCCTTAAAAACCAAAAGGCCTTACTAATGTTCAGAGTAAGCAAGCTGCGGACATGTAAAGGGAGAAACCTGAGATAGAAAATGAAATGGGGAAAAAGAGAATTTGAAATAATATCAAATATTAAAGAAATGGGGTGGGGGACGGTTCAGGATTAAAATAAGCCCAAACATCAGAGGAAATGAACCTCCCCCCTGTCCCCGAATCAAATCATAAATGTTAAATCATTCTTAAGAAAAAATCAGGAGAAGGCCACATAAATCCTTTAAGATCAGGAAGTTAGAAGGTCTACTTTAAGGTTACATTTGCTTGCTCCCAGTGTTAACCCTGAGTTTAGCTGATGTTAACATTTAAACAAGCCACAGATTGTAGAATTGGTATGCCAGAGAAGAAGGAAATAGACATGAGCTGAAATGGATCCTTTCTCTGTAGAAGACATCCAAAACTTCACTTAATTAGAGTATTCTACAAACATAAAGCCTTTGGTGATTACAAGGACCAAGTTTCTTTTGGCAACTTTGGATAATGGGTACTCACAGAAAGAAGTCTGCTAATTATAAAGAACTTTATGCAGTAATACCTAACTTTTTAAAAATGCCAGCCCATTCTTCCCCCAAATGATCATAATTAACCCCATCATTAACTCCTGAACGACAACAGCAGCGGGACCACCACCCCAGACTTGCTTTCTGGGAAAGCTCAGCTAGGCAAGATGCTCTTCCAATTCTACCTATTACTAAAAAATCCCTGGGGCTTTTTGTTATTGTTGTTTTTTGTTTGTTTGTGAGGTGGTGGAAAGGGGGGGGGGAAACGGATGAGAACATTCAAAAGTTTTAAAAGAAAGGAAACTCCCATTGAAACCCAAACCCTTCGCTTGCACTTACATACCCATTGATTGGGAGCCAAGGACATCCTCTAATTCTCCCTATTTGGTGGGAAACCTCCCCTCTTTCCTTTCAAATGCTGTGGCTTGGATCCTGCAAAGTTTCCTCTGAGAGTTTCCTCAAATTGTTCAGGCTGGGCTCTGTTCCGTGTCTGTTCCCTGTCCCGCAGCTGGGCAATTAAAAGTCAGCTCTGCTTTTCTAATGTATTATTAACCCCCAAAAGAATCTGACTCCCAGCTTTATGCTGTCACTGGATTACCTCCTAATCCAAACAGTGAAGAGAGACTCTTGATTGCTTGGCTTTTTTTTATTATTTTGGAGAGAGAAAACTGGTGAGTCTTAATTGGTTATTTTCCAAATGATTACCTTTGGTCTCTGCCTACAAGAAATGAAACAAAGCAAAAAAAAAAAAAAACACCAAAAAAACCCCCCACCATCTCTGGCCATCCCTGATAATGACAGCCAATTTTTGGTTCCTTCAAAATTATTTTTCCAATTGTGTTGAGCTAAAATAAGAAATCAACATTGTTTTTATCCTTTGTTTCAGGCTTCCAAAGTTCAGTTCTTAGTATTACCCATCTGCCGCTGGTACCCGTGAAGCCGTTAGATTTCATTAAAAAAAATAATTTTCCTTAATATCTGTCAATCACAATGCCTTTCCTGCTTTTTCATAATAACTGCACAGATATTGCCCTAATACAAAATTATTCTTACTAATAATAAATATTCTCCACTGTGGCTTCAGAAGGAGAAGAGAATCAGATATAGAAGAATATTTGTAGGTCGGGGTTGAATTGAGGGGTCCTTGATGCTCTCGAGTGTGCTTGCTTCATTACCCAAACTAGGTAATATCATCAGCACTATTAGGAGGGGGGTTTGCTGTCAATTTATATTCTAGTGCAGGGGTCTTCAAACTTGGCCCTTTTATGACTTGTGGACTTCAACTCCCAGAATTCCTCAACCATGCACACTGGCTGAGGAATTCTGGGAGTTGAAGTTCACAAGTCATAAAAGGGCCAAGTTTGAAGACCCCTGTTTTAGAGAGTAGTTGAAGCCATTTGGGGGTTTACCTGTGTCCTCAGGGTCACCTGAGCAATGCAAATGTGTATGGAGTCTTCTTGACTGCAGGATGCTTTCTGCCTTGTGTCCCTTCACTTTTGAAGACAGGCACAGGCTGTTGAGGATGAATCTGTGTTGTCTCCATCTCAAACTGAAGTGCAAATGGTTCCCGTGGTCTGCAATGTTTTCTGGAAATCCGTTCATACTCCCTCACCATTCGAAGGGTGTTGATCCCAAAGTGTATGGCTAAATGTCTATGGAGGTTCTCAGTCATCCAGGTCATTGTTGTGACAAAGGTCCTATTTCAGGAGGCAACTGGTATCCCCGTGTGATCAAAATTTGGATGCTTGGCAATTGGTTCATATTTATGATGGTTGCAGTATCCCAGGATCTGGTGGTCAACTTTTGCAACCTTCTGACAAACAAAGTCAATAGGGAAGCCAGATTCACTTAACAACTGTGTTACTAACTTAACAGCTACAGTGATTCACTTAACAACTGCAGCAAGGAAGATTGTAAAATGAGGCAAAATTCACTTAACAACTGCAATACAAATTTTGGGCTCAGTTGTGGTCATAAATCAAGGACTATCTGTAATTACATGTAGATCAGGGGTCTTCAAACTTGGCCCTTTTATGACTTGTGGACTTCAACTCCCAGCATGCTGGCTGAGGAATTCTGGGAGTTGAAGTCCACAAGTCTTAAAGTTGCCACGGTTGGAGACCCCTGCCATAGAACACTTGTACTTCAGAGCAACCACTGTTGTTTCTGTCCCATGAACCCCGACTGAAAGGGAGCTAGATAATCAATTTTACTAACACTCCACACAGTTGAATCCCTACTACTTTGTTAGAAAGGATGAGCCGCCACACTTGCCCTAACTAAATGCTTCTCATCACTGTAAGAGTCTATCATGTTCACTTGATAAGTCAGCGCTGAACTTGTATATGGCTCCACTGAGCCTAAAAGCTGCATGTTGATGGTGGAAAGGGGTCACTTTGGGGGAGGCTCATCCTGATATCCACATAGCATGGATTCTTCTGCAGACTTACTTGTTCCCTTCCTTCCTGTTAGGTGCAAAAGATCAGAACCCCACATTAGGTTCCAATTATTGATTTATAACTAATCATACCTATGCAAAAGAATCTAGTCAGCTAACAGTTACCACTATCTCGGCATTAAATAAGCATCAAAGGAATTTAAAAGGGGTTGGACTTAGTCCATTTGCAGCTACATAGAGATTCTAGGCAGATTCTTCTTTTGACTCCATCTTCCCAGGTTCTGACATTCCTTCTCTCCATCTCCTTGGTTATATGTAAGAAAGCAAAATCACAATGGAGGACAGAGGGAGGATCCTATAACACAGACATGTCAAACTCGCGAAGTCATGTGACGTCGCGCGACGTATCGGGAGTTTTGCCATTGCCGGCAATGGGGTGGGCACGGCTTCCGCGTGACGCATCCGGCCTGCGGGCTGGCAGTTTGACACCTCTGCTATAACACAATTCCACTCCAGCTTTGCCTCAAGCTTGGAATGGTTCCAAGATGCACACTTTTTGTAGTATATCTGTGACAACACTTTTTTGGGTCTGCAATTAGAGGTATTGTATCTTGAGAATTTAAATACAGGTGCTCGGCTAAGGACAGATACTTTCTCATCCATCCATCCTAGGGCCTCAATATTTACTTTGGTCAGAATGTTTTCTTTCTGCTGGGAAGTAGGATTGTAAGCCTCAAATCCCTGATCAGAAATCAAAACTTTAGTCTTCCCTTTGCTGGGAATCACATGTACAGTACCAGCTACCTGCAGAGAGTCTAAAATCTAATGAACAGGAAAGGATACATCAGTCTTACCTTACCTTACAACTTCCTATCTGGAAGGCAGCAAATTGGTGAAGGCTGCTTTATCAGGGACTAGATTACTGCCTCTTTTTTCTCCTGCCACAAGATGAGACATTGGCAACAGCTAAACAGCAATTTTTTTTCAAACATTTGCTTGAATACATGAAAAACAACTTGAGTGCTCAATAAGAACCACCTCAAAATGCCTTTCAAGCATTTGAGCAAACAACCTTCAATCCTACTTGTAAATTATCACAAAGCTGTACTGATTGATAGGGAAAGAGTGGGATCCAGCCTAGACTTTACTTCCAGTGAAAGTTATAATTTTGCAAGTGCAACCAAAATCAAATCTGTTTACAATCCTATTTAATCTAGCAAGGAATTAGGAAGCAAATGCTTATGTCCCCCACAGAAACAACTGATTCTTTAAAATGCTTCATTTTGTATAGATTGTCCCTTCTGTGTTTTTCTGTGGAGATACTTTTAATATAAGAAAAGTGGTACTTGCGCAAATATGTTTATTAGAGATTTAATCAATTCACTGTCCTAAGAGCAACTGCAGCCCACTCACTTCCTATACCAAATTTTTAAAAACTGCCCAAAAGATGACAGAAAAGATACAATATTTTCTCAAGACGCAGAATCTCATTATACCCCAAAATCAGACTTCTTATTACTGAATTATATATTTAGCTAGCCCTCACATCTGACCCCATTTGTGAACATTCACATAAAAGAGGAGGAACATACATACGTTTTTAGTTCTTAATTCTATCCTGATTCTTAAATTTCCTTACAGATTGCCAATGCTTCCACCAACAAGCTGAGATGAGCATTTTTTTTTACATCTTACCTCTTGAGTATACCTTCTTTATGTTCCTATTTTGAGGAATAACACACTCTATTTTGAGAGCTTATAGTAGGTTTTAAAGGGTCCCCAACCCCCAGTCTGTGGACCAGTACCGGGCCATGGCATGCCGGCAACCGGTCTGCACAAAAAAGCAAAGCCCCATCCGCCAGATGCAGGCAGCACACAAAACCACACCCCCTCCAGTCCATGGAAAAACCTCTCTCCACAGAACTGGTCCCTCGTGCCCAAAAGGTTGGGTACCTCTGCACTATAGGGACCAAGGTCTTACTCCCTTTCAGAATAACAGAATTGGAAGGGACCTTGGAGGTCTTCTAGTCCAACTCCCTGCTCAGGCAGGAAACCCTATACCATTTCAGACAAATCGTTGTCCAGTCTCTTCTTAAAAACTTCCATGTTGGAGCATTCACCGCTTCTGGAGGCAGGTTGTTCCACTGATTAATTATTCTAACTGTCAGGAAGTTTCTCCTTAGTTCTAGGTTGCTTCTCTCCTTGATTAATTTCCATCCATTTCTTCTTTATGTCCTGCCTTCAGGTGCTTTGGAGAATAGCTTGACTCCCTCTTCTTTGGGGTAGCCCCTGAGATATTGGAAGTCTGCTATCATGTCCCCACCCCGTCCTTCTCTTCATTAAATTAGACCAGTGATGGCAAACCTTTTAGAGACTGAGTGCCCAAAAACTGTCCCTGCCCCCACTCCACCTCCTGCCCTGCCTGCTCCGGCCCCGCCCACACCCTGCCCCCCCGCCCGCAGGGCTACGTACCGCTTCCATGGCCTGCCGCAGCAGATCGCCCAGGCAGCCCAGCAGCGCCATGGAAGCCACGCCCTCCACCCACACCCCGCATCATCATCTGCATGCTATGGGGCGCGAGGGCGGAGTCTTGTTCCTGCTGCCTGGCTATGTCCTTAGCTGCGCTGCTCCGTGCAGGCCGTACCCGGGGGCGACTCTCCTCCAGGAAGGCTGCTGGTGCGGAGGGGGCTGTGGGCGGAGGCGGGGCTGGGGCAACGGCGCACGTGCCCACAGAAAGGGCTCCGAGTGCCGCCTCTGGCACGCGTGCCATAGGTTCGCCATCACTGAACTAGACATACACAATTCCAGCAGCCATTCCTTATATGTTTTAGCCTCCAGTCCCCTGATCATCTTTGTTGCTCTTCTCTGTACTCTTTCTAGAGTCTCAACATATTTTTTACATTGTGGTGACCAAACCTGGATGCAGTATTCCAGGTGTGGCCTTACCAAGTTCACCACTGTGAGATTACAAGCTCAGTATATGCGCCAGCTGTCCATGTGGCACTTATCCAATTAATCAAACTCCATTTCTAAAAATGCTGACTGGGAATTCTAGGAGTTGTACTTGGATATGTCTTAACGTTATTAATTTAAAGAAGCTAACTGTACAGTTTCATGTTTAATGAACAGCGCACTCCTACAAGGGAGAAGGGGAAAGAAGGAATAGCAAAAGCTTCATTTCAAAGGTGAGTTAGCCCAGTTCATGATTTGCTTTGTGTTCTACATGGTATGTGCCTAGTTTAATTAACAGCAATATTGTGAAATCACACTTCTGAATTCTGAATATCTATGCAAATGATTTCTCACAATTTTTAAAAAGTTGCCATTTCCTTCCAAATGTATACTTATTCTTCTACACCATTTTTTTCAAACTTTTGCAATTTTTTTAAATAAATATTTTATTAATTTTCTAGTTTTACAATCATAAGTACTTAATAAGCAATGTGTTGTCTCGGTCCATTAATAATTCAGTGGTACATATTAACTTCTTCAGTCTAGGCCCAATATTACACCATCCAATGCTTCCTCTCTTCTTCCAGTAGTACACATTTTCCCACACTAGGCAAATACAATTCTTATTGTTGTTAATACATATGCAATTGAATATCAACATCTTTGTTACA
>NW_015398488.1:19991-23436 GCF_001527695.2 Protobothrops mucrosquamatus
ACCTCATCCTATTTTAGCAGCCTCTCAAGAAGTACGCAAGGACCAATTTCTTCTGCTAATGCAATAATCTGGCCATGACTGGATGGCATCATATTGATAGCTTCTGATCCACAATGCTGGGTTTTATGGGGAGCATAACTGCTGATTGGCTAAAGTGGGGGTTTATGGTTCAGAGAATGTTTACTGCAGAATCTGAAATCCAAGCCAACAGCAGAAGAAACTGGTCTGTGCATTATATTTTTCTTCTTTTCTTCTTCTGTTCAATCAAGTCCTTGCAATTTTTTTGACAAGGCTTTTCAGAAGTGGTTGCCATTGCCTCCTTCCTAGGGCTGAGAGATAGTGTCTGGCCCAAGATCACCCAGGGTTTCTAGCCTACACTACATAGACATGCATGTAAAGCTTTTGTGAAAGTCCATTCAATGCCAATTTTGTAGGAGAATTATGGACTTACAACATGTCTACCTAGTATTATATATTACCTCCTCCTCCACCTTCTTTTATCATGTCCAGTAAAACGAAATCAAGCCAGGCTCCCTTGTGCAGTCATAAAAAAGAGGAATTAAGTGCAGAAATGGATCAGTAACAAGAAGAGAACAATCAATATCAATCATTTGATTTTTTTTAAAACCCCAATGATCAATTTTCTAAAAAAAATGCTTAGTGTTTTATAAAAAATGCACAATAATCCTTTTCAGCAGATTTAAGGAGAAGGGGATTATAAAAGATCAAGAATGACCTAGCTTTCCTAAATTTTCTGGAATATGGCAACAGTCAGATAATTCACATAATGCCCAATGCAACATAATCTCTTTAGTCATGTTTGATGAACCAACTGAAACGTTCACATCTGTGGAAGAGAAGAGGCAGAACAACCTAGAATCTATAAATAAAAAGATGCTTGTTGCTTTGAGAACTGGGATGGTGTAACAGTGAAGGTGTTGGACTAGGAGCAGGGAGATCCAGGTCCAGCACTACCCCCAATCATAAAATCTCCTCATCTCAGCATATCCTGCCCCAGAGGATTGTTATTATAGAGGAAAAATAGGGGAGAGACTGCTGTGTATGTTGTCCAGATCTCCTAAAGGAAATTTGGCTAATAAAATAATTCTGATAGCAATTATAACAATGAACAAAAATCCAGGAACAATCCAATTGCTTCACATTTTGACAGTCGTCATTCCCTGATATGAGTTTATTTCATTTTATCTGTATTTCCACTTTCTCTGCTTTCTGATACTATCTTGCCAATGTATTGTTTTCTATTTCACTATGTCTCCAGTTTTTTCTCTTCAGCTATAATTTTCTCATCTGACTGACTCTGGGCATTTACAAACAACAAAATAAAACAATATAAAGTATGACTAAAAGCACAGTTAAAAGTAAAAATCAAAGTTAAACAAGATTAACAAGGCAGAGGCAACGCCCTCAATCCACCAGCCATCCCCAGGGTTCCATCGGACTCTTAACCTTGATTAGACTTGTCTGGAACTGCATGTAGGCATCAACCCGTACTTACGCTGCAGAGGGGTTGCCCATGGTTGTAGAGGGGCCACACACACACATACACACACACACACCTCCCAAATCTCAACTATGGGTTGTATAGAGATGCCTGTCCTGCATGCTGATTGGTTGATCTGACTTCCTACTGGGAGGCGAGCAGAAGGCACCACCTCCTAGTCAGAATATTAACGTTTGCAGAAGTATAAATGCAACTGTCTCTGAATAACAGATATGTTCCCTGGCATGCAGTGATGCAGAAGTCTAAATCACGGTGTAGACCCCCATGCTAATTGGAACAGGCAGGTCTTGACACTCTTCCACTTACGGTACTTACTCTAACAATTACCAAGTGATTTTGTTAGGTTTTTTTTTTCAATAGATGAATACCCCTCCACTCATTTGTCCACAATGTATATTAAGAGAGAAGAAATATGTGTCCTATATTTATAAAATATTATGTCGCCTATTTCTCTCCTCCTGACCTAATAGATGTTGCTATATGATCTATTCAAGTGTGTGTCTTCCAAAGACCTTTCTTGGGTAAATCTTGGAAGCAATTTTTCAGATGGATCTTGCAGGTTCCAAAGTTTCATTTGTAATGTGGAATTTCCGTTACTTGCCTTTTTATCTCTTCCTATATTATAATGAAGTAAATTTTCCCAATTGGATGCCCTCTAAATGTATAGGAAATACAATTCAGAGGGTAGTAGCTAAGAATTTTGGGAATTATAGTCCAAATATCTCTGGAGGTTTAAGAAAGCCGTTCTAATGATATTTCACCTGAGATTATTCTCACTGGCAGGATTAGCTCAATAAATCTATTTTGTAATGTACAAGGTTCTTCCTTAAATATTCTGTGGCCTACATTCATTCAGGTGTGTATGCAATGGTGGGATTCAGCCAGTTCGCACCACTTTGGCAGAACCGGTAGCTAATTTTTTGTTGCTCAGACCCAGAATGGACTTCTGGAAGCAGCATCCACACAGAGAACCGTTTGTTCACATATTTGAATCCCACCACTATGTGTATGCTTTTACTATTATACCTACCAAGTTGACCTTTTGCTTGGTCTAGGGTTAGAAGATAGAGTGTGACTGGATGAAAGTCACCCAGAAAGTTTTCATCGTGATGAAGAAACAGTGTGATGAAGAATGGGATGAAGAGTGGGAAAATGGAGAGTAAGAAGAAGAGATAGAAAAACTTCTGCTACAGCTCCCAGTCCATTCTGATGAAATTACTTTTACTCACCTCTAAGGATTACTTGTACTCACCTCTAAGGCTTTTGCACATGATAGAGGAGGATGCAAAAAGTCAACGCCACTAGATGGATCAGACTAGGAAATCAATTCCACAAAAGGCTAAAACTACTTTTATTGGGATTTCCTATTACAACAGAATTTTGCAAATCTGTTTGTGCTATTCTACACAATCCACTTCCAAACATTATCTGGCTATTCTGGATTTTAAAATGCTTTGGTCCCTTTTCCTAGGCAACAGCACCTGCATATCTTCATCAAGTTCATCTTCCTTGTTCTCTACACAAAGTGATACTTGCTAGAACTCACTGTAGTAGCGCTAGGGACCAATTAATTGTGCCTTTATATATTCACATACAACTTTAGTAAAATCACACCTGGAACACATTTTTGGTCTCCACATTATAAAAAACATGTTGAGACTTTGGAAAAAGTACAGAGAAGAGCAACTAAGATGATTAAGGGCCTGGAAACTAAAACGTATGAAGGATGGGGAGGAACAGACTCAGGCTCAACCCCTCCAAGACCGAGTGGCTGTGGCTGCCGGCGCCTCGGCATAGTCAGCTGACCCCATCGCTGACTATAGGGGGCGAAATCTTGGCCCCCTCAGAGAGGGCCCGCAACTTGGGAGTCCTCCTGGATCCACGGCTGACATTGGAAGACCATTTGTCGGCCGTGACCAGGGG
>NW_015398488.1:24763-26536 GCF_001527695.2 Protobothrops mucrosquamatus
AGAATTTTAGGTAGGGATGATTTTAAGAAAATTTTAATTGACACACAGCTTCCAATATTTGGCTTTTAATTTGGTTTTATGGGGTTTTTTTGTTTTTTGATGTATTTTGTTTGTATCTGTTTTAATATGCTGTGCACCGCCCTGAGTCCTACGGGAGAAGGGCGGTATATAAATTAAATTATTATTATTATTATTATTAACAGTTGCAGGAATTGGGTATGGCTAGTCTAGCGAAAGGAAGGACTAAGGGGTGGTGACACAGTAGCTGTGTTCCAATATTTAAAGGTCTGCCACAAAGAAGAGGGGGGTCAGACTATTTTCCAAAGCACCAGAAGACAGGACAAGAAGCAATAGATAGAAACTAATCAAGGAGAGAAATAACCAAGAACTAAGGAGAAATTTCCTGATAGTTGGAACAATTAACCAGTGGAACGGCTTGCCTTCAGAAGTTGTGGGTGTTTTAAAGAAGAAACTGGACAACACATCTGAAATGGTATAGGGTCTCCAGGACTAGAAGACCTCCAAGGTCCCTTCCAGCTCTATTCTATATGTATGAACATACTTTTCATAAGGGACTATAAAGTCAGAAATATGAATCCCAAATAAAAAAAGAATTGTGCCATTTGGTAGCAGTGATGCAGTAGCTGATTTGGAAATGCAGGAATTCCACACAATCGCCTTTCATGACCAAAGCCCTATGGAGAAATTACTCCATGTCCAGAAGGCATATTTATGTCCTGGCATGTCTTATTTAAAAAGGACCTAATGCTGATTAACATTTCATTAGAAAAAATAAATGAATGAAATACAATTTCACAATTAAGTTCATAAGGCGTAACTGCAGTCTTATGCATCATTAGCCTGTAGTGAGCTACATTGAACTTACTTCTGCTTACTTTGGGTTGCATCATATTATTTGCTGGTTTTATAGTCTTCGTGTCTCCTTAATCTTTACAGCTTTATTATGTTGTTTTATTACGTTATGAATACCATCCTGGGATTGCATCTGGTAATGAAATGATATTGAAAACTTAAATAAGTAGATTCACTCTTTCATTTGTCAGAACAGGGAAAGGCTGTCGATTACCATGATGATTCAACATATTACATAGCTATTTTCTTGAAGAGGGAAAAAAGATTTTCAAACAAGATTTGAAAAAAGGCCTTGGAACTTTGTCACAATAAGTACAGGAAGTCCTCAATTTATGACCACAATTGAGCCCAACTTTTCTGTTGCTAAGTGAGACAGTTGTTAAATGAGCTTTGCTCCATTTTATGACATTTCTTGTCACAGTTGTTAAGTGACTCACTGCAGTTGTTAAGTTAGTAGCCTGGTTGTTAAAATGAACCTGGCTTCCCCATTAACTTTGCCTGTCAGAAGGTCGCAAAAGATGATTACATGACTCTGGGACACCGCAACCATCATAAATATGAGTCAACTGCCGAACATATGAACTTGGATCATGTGACCACGGGGATGCTGCAAAGGTCGTAACTGTGAAAAATGATCATCAGTCACTTTTTTCAGTGCCGTTGTAACTTTGAGCGGTTGTGAAATGAGCTGTTGTAAGTCAGCAACTACAGTGCCATAGCAGCATGTGGACAATTTTGTTTAGGACTGGGGTAATGTTTGAATTAGAGATGGCCAGGAAATTCCTGGGAAGTATACTAGAAGTTGAAAAACTCTGTGTATGTAAATCTGTGGAGTCCTGTGATTGTATTCTCAAAAAAAGAACAAAAGTTTCATCGGTGCCCCAATTTACACAAATATGT
>NW_015398488.1:29702-36427 GCF_001527695.2 Protobothrops mucrosquamatus
AAGCGCACCTGAATAATACTACAATAAAAAAATTCACACCATTTCCTCCATTTTCCAAGGTTGTGTGAATCCCTTTCCTTTCTCAATGTAATCAATTAACAGCAGCCATTTGTTTCATAGAAAATAAAGATCACATGATGTTTGCTATCAAAAATGGATGGCCCACCCTCCGGCAATGCTCTAGTACAGGGGCCTTCAAACTTGGCCCTTTTATGACCTGTGGACTTCAACTCCCAGAATTCCTCAGCCAGGCACGCTGGCTGAGGAATTCTGGGAGTTGAAGTCCACAAGTCATAAAAGGGCCAAGTTTGAAGGCCCCTGCTCTAGTATGTTCAGTATGATTTCTATGTGCATTTGAAATATATGTACAGAGTGATCTTTACTATTCACAAAGTGAACTGAATAACATAACAGCAACATCTGTCTATCCCAGGTTTTGGGGAAGGACATGATAGGTGGAGAAAATGCCAAATCCAAAACGTCTGGTCAACTGTGCCACCAACCATGATGATGATGATGATGATGAAAGAAAGAAAGAAAGAAAGAAAGGAAGGAAGGAAGGAAGGAAGGAAGAAAGGAAGGAAAAAAAAGAAAGAAAGAAAGAAAAAAAAGAAAGAAAGAAAGAAAGAAAGAAAGAGATGGGGAGAGAGAAACAAACAAACAAAGAAAGAAAGAAAGAGAGAGAGAAAGAGAGAGAATGCAACAAGGCTACAGAAGTTGCCATAAAACCTACTGTAGATCAAATGTGAGAAACAGGACATTAAGTCATTCCCAGCATTTCACTGTTGTCTGGAAAGTGCACAATAAATGTCTAATAGCACTAGCACAAGAAAAAAAAGAGTAAGAAGAAAATAAAAAATATGAAAGAAATAACCCCAGAAGGAACAATAGTTTCTTTGTAATTACATCCTGAACTACCTTCTCATGGGGAAAAAGATTACAAAGATATTTCTGTATGTGTGTTTGTGTGTGTATGTGCACATGCTATTTGTAGTCCAAAGCAAACATTTTCATTAAAAAAAAGAAAGAAAAAGAACCCAAGCTAAATATGGAGGAGCCAGACAGGAAGTGAAAACCATCTGGGAAACATCTGGCATGACTTTATTGCAAACCATACAGGAGTACCAGTTCTCAAGGTACTTAATGCTTTTGCATAAATGAGCGAGGAAATAAACACGTAGTCAAATATTTGTTGTATTCCTTCTGTTTTCTTCTTCTCTCTTAATTTTCTGGCCCTGGATTACACTATTTACATGAGACTTTGGGCTAATTTTTCTTCTTCTTCAAAGGCTAGGTCCTCCCTGCACATTAAGAATTTCTATATACTTTAATTTTAAGACTTTATCAGATATTTCATTCCTCTTCTTCTGCTTCTTAAATCTATTTGCAACACTAAACTGAAACTGTGCACTTGCTTACGCTTTCAAAAACATTTGATATCAACGAAACAGGAAGAAGAAATATATAGTAAACACCCTGTCTTTTTAAACTTTTTTTGGTGTAGCCGAGGCAGCCAGAAATAATGACTTTTTCAAAAAAAAAGAAAACTCAACTCCCTATTACTACATTGCACAAGAGACAAAAATGAAAAGCTCAGGCTGTATCTTTGGCAACCAAAAGGACCCCTGAGGATATTTTAGGCCCTTGCAGCAACTCTGCCATGCTGCATGAAAAGCCTTAATTAGGGCATGCACAGCCTTAAAATCCTTGCAGGGCTTTAGGAAATTAAATGCAAGAAGCATGTGGCTTCTGTGATAAACCAAACCAGCTTTGCCATGGCTTCCAGAAATACCTAATGCGCGTGCCCTGGCTTTGCATTAGCACCGTTCCCATGAAAACAGATACACTGTGCAAAAACACCCTAGATATTCTGCATTTCTACATTTCCTGGGAGAAATGCACAAGGTCTTCAGAAGAGAAATGAAGATGGAAGGAAGACAAAAAAGCAGAATTGATTTACAGGTTACAGTAAAGGGGACCATAACCTGTGAAATTGGTGTTTTAGAAGTGTTTTCTGCTTCTTTTTTGCTCAGTCTCAGTTTGTTGACATGGCTTCCAACCCACCCACCAACAATGGTCCTATTTGCCTGCTTTGACAAGGGATCCATTTCCCTATGATTAAAATCCAGGAAAGTATAACAAATATACAGCTGCAGGAACTTTTGGTATGGTGGTAGTCACAAGGATCTTTTCCACTTTATCACAACTCTCCTAGGAGAAAAGATGATTGTCTGAAAAAGATTTTAGTAAACCGAACTGTCCCCCTCCATACCATTCACAGTTCTCATCCCACACTGTAGGTATCTGGAACAATTACAATCAATTACTGATTGCTTTGCAAGTACAATAATTTGATAAGGATCTGGACTGAAATATTTCTCTGCTTAACATCTCCACATGAAACTACGGTATGTTTATTCAAGGAAGCTGCAGGGGAAAACAAAAACACAGGGAAAGGAAGGATAGAAAAGACGATACATGCAGATATTGGTAGAAACTAGACCATAATTATTACACACACAGAGACAGACATATATGGCATATGTATGTGTATGTATATATGTACAGTATATATGTGTGTATATGTGTATGTATATGTATATATGTGTGTATATACATATATACATATACATATACACACACATATACATACATACATACATACATACGTGTGTGTGTGTGTGGCATTTTTTTCAATTTGAAGGAATACATTCATATCTGAATGTATAACATATCAACACCATGTCAATTAATATCACTGTGTATATTATATCAACGCAAAACCTAGGAACACCAATGCTGTATGTGAGCTAGGGATATACTGGAATTACCAGTTCCATGGCAAGTTACCACCATCTCTGAATATATTTATCATTTTCACAGCTTTGGAAAGATTGTTATATATATCTATATCTATATCTATATCATCTATCTATCTATCTATCTATCTATCTATCTATCTATCTATCTATCTATCTATCTATCTATCTATCTATCTATCTATTTATATCTATATCTATCTATCTATCTATCTATCTATCTATCTATCTATCTATCTATCTATCTATCTATCTATCTATCTATCTATATGTAGGTCTTTGGTTATTCGGGTTTTCTCCCGCGTAAAATTGGAAGTGTCTTGGCGACGTTTCGACGAAGTCCTAGAAGCACGAAGCTGAAAACACCAGCCTGAAGATGACGAATGGGACTTCGTCGAAACGTCGCCAAGACACTTCCAATTTTACGCGGGAGAAAACCCGAATAACCAAAGACCTACATACAAACACCCGCGAAAACCTCAGAAACTCACAAGTATGTGGGAACCTGGAGCTTTCTAAATCAGAGGTGCCCAAAAGGGACCAGGTTCTGTGGAGAGAGTTTTTTTGCGTCGTCCGGAGGGTGTGTGGTTTTGTGTGCTGCCTGCATCCCACGGATGGGGCTTTGATTGTTTGTGTGGATTGGTTGCTGGCATGCATTGGCCCAGTACTGGTCCACGGACCGGGGGTTGGGGACCCCTGTTCTAAATGCTGCTGAACAATCAGCATCCATGGCCAGCTTCATAGCTGGGAGGATATATAATACAGCATGATCCAAATAATCACTAAGCTGCTGCCTTTGTGTAATGGAATAACCTTGAGGAAAGGGGAGTGTAGAGGCTGCCTGGGAAATCACTGGATGAGAGGCAGAAGCCTGCAATGTTTAAGGTAAAGAAAGGCCTGCCTAACAGTTAAAAGTGGCAGGGGGGAAATTTGTAGTTTCAGACTTACAAGATTCTGCTAATATAGCCTTACAATAAAGTAGATTTAGCTCATCTAGTCGTGTTTCCTCTCTGCTTTACCTGGGAAGGCCGATAGTTTAAGAAAAGTGGGGTGGGGATCAGGCATGTCTTCCCTATACCTTACCAGGGCTAAATTTCCCCCCAGTGAGCCACCCTAGACTTTTATCTCTAAGTTCCTTAGAAGCCTCTAGCCCAGTGTTTCTCAACCTTGACAATTTTAAGGCATGTGGACTTCAACTCCCAGAATTCCACAGCCAGCATTGCTGGCTGTGGAATTCTGGGAGTTGAAGTCCACATGCCTTAAAATTGTCAAGGTTGAGAAACACTGCACGGTCTAGCCGGCTTTCTTTCCAGTAGAACACACCTTATCTTCTAAAATTGGTCCTTCAAATATGCCCCTCATTTGACCTTAATTCTCCTATTGTCCCACAGAGGTGCCTTCATACAAAATTTATATTCTCACCCACAAAAATAGATGGTTGCTTGCAGCCATGATTAATGACTAATTGAAATGACCATTTGGTCTCCCCCCAGTTGTTCTCTTCCCTGACCTCCAGAAGCAGAGCAGTTGGAAAAAGATAAAGATGAGAAAAGAAAAGGACACTTCTAGCAATAAATTACATAATGCAGAAGGGGCACAGGATTACCAAAGGCAAGCCTTGAAACCAACCAACCAGCTATGTTGGTTTAGTGGCAGCCATCTTTTCCTTGTGTTGCTACAGTAGCTCCACTTCTGAAGCATCTACCTCAGCTTCCCTAGAAAGTAATATAATGATTCTTTACTTTGTTCCAGACACAGGAACTTTCTGAATTCTCCCAAACTTTAAATAATAATAACCCATGAAGGTCCAAGAAAGATTCACATCCTTCTTCTTTTCAAGAACTCTGGGCATTTCATAAAAGATCTTCAAATGAAGTTTTCCATATCTTTATTTTTTTTTTCAGACCTTGTTGCTTATTTGACAATAACAAGTCCTTATGAGTAGGCCAATTCTATAACATTTTAGTAAAAGGAGCTGAGATATGTTATCAAGAGGGTTAAAACCAGTGCTTTTTTTCTAAAAAAGAAAAAGAAAAAAAGGTGCCGGAACTCACACACGTCATACAACCCGCCTTGCCTACCCTACGAGGTTCCATCCAAAAAAGGTGCCAGAACTCCGTTCTGGGCATTCTATGACAAAAAAAGCCCTGGTTAAAGTCACTAAGCCAGGGCTTTTCAACTTTTTCACCCATTGTACCACTTTTAGGATATGGCAACATCCGAGTACCACCAGTCGCCTAGCAAGGTGTCAAAAACTTGATGACCCCCCCCAAAAGGAAAAAAGTGATAAAGTACAGTTAGTCCTTGACTTACAACAGTTCGCTTAGTGACTGTTCGAAGTTACAATGGCACTGAAAAAAGTGCCCCCCAAGCCACAGCCGAGCAAGACACCTGCCTGCCCACCCAGACGCACTCTTCCTCTTCTCCGAGGTTTTCATTGTTGTGAGAATTTCTGTTGAGGATTGGCAGTGGGGGTGGGGTGGGGGGTGTTTGGTTTTTATTCCCCCTGTCTCCTGGGTGGTTGCAGCAGGTTTTGGTCACTTCACATGACCCTGGGACACTGTGACCATCATAAATATGAATCAGTTGCCAAGCATCTGAATGTAAATTCAGGGCTCAGCAGAAGCACCAGGATCAGCGCTGATCTCCAGCTGGAGCCTGGCGCTGATCCTGGTGCTTCCACTGAGCCCTGACAGCCCTGCAGCTCCAGCCGTCTCTCGCTCAGGCTTGTGCAGTGCTGCCACCGGTTCAGCTCATTCCCCTCCCCCGCTACCACTTTTCTAGGATGGTCACGTACCACCTGCCAGGTGCCAATGTACCACAGGTGGTACCCGTACCACTGGTTGAAAAGCCCTGCACTAAGCAACATGGAAGCACCCTGATGTCTGTCACAGAGTAGGCAAAATACTTTATTAGTTAGATCATTTATTGTCTATTCCTAATATACAAATGGGACCTACTGTATATCACTTTGTAGGGTGAGGTCCTCTTATTCAGGATACTCCATTCAATCATTCCCCTTCATTTTCCCCCATTTCTTCTTATAGCCAATCAGCTTTTGATGCCTACTGAGAAGGCTTTGTTTCTATGCTTTCTTCCATGGGACAGATTTTTCCTCTAAAGTTTATCCTGTGGTGAACAAGTCTTTTGGATAGGGATAGCACTCGGAGAGTTATATTTCTATTAGCATGTAAGATAAGGATAGTGTGGATGATGTCAAAAGATGGAAATTTATTAGAGAAATTAAACTGTTATAGAAAAACAGTGACTTATGGAACAGAAAAATTCCAAAGTTAATATTTTATCAGCCAATATGAACTCTGTTTCTTGCATGGCAGTTAAAGAAAAGTAAAGGAAAAAAGAAAAGAAAAGGATGTTCTTAGCAGCCATATCTGATCTGATGTCCTCTTGATTTTTTATACTACAATTTTCATAATCTCCAGACAGCAAATTTAGAACATTGCTACAGAATAATTATAATAATGATGAAGGTACCTGTTAAGTTCTTGGTTCACTAGCGAAAGATGAAAACACATGGTGACTACAAGAACTCTTTATTCTCCTTCTCCAACTCCAAGCACGCAGGCCTTTTATAGGGCTTGAAACCCGGACAGAGTGAACCAATAGGAATTCTCCCTTCTTCGCGCCTTGCGCATGCGCACAAGGCTGGCGCCGCTCTGTCTGGTCCCGGACAGCTTTTACAATGCTAGTTACCACCTTTAAAGCGCTCCATGGCATAGGACCTGGATATTTACGAGACCGCCTTCTGCCACAGATTCCCTCCCACAGACCGGTACGCTCCCACAGAGCGGGCCTCCTCAGGGTGCCGTCGGCCAGGCAGTGTCGGCTGGCGACCCCCAGGGGGAGGGCCTTCTCTGTGGGTGCCCCCACCCTCTGGAACGAGCT